>NC_056733.1:1980566138-1980766138 GCF_019279795.1 Protopterus annectens | reverse complement strand
TAGATAGATAGATAGATAGATAGATTGCTGTCAGCAGATAATATTAACACTTTTTATACTGCCTGTGTAAATAATATAAATACATTTATTTCTTTGAGAAATTTAGACCCTTTGGTAGAATTATAGGACTCCCACAGTAGACTATGTTTGAAGATGAGAAAAACCCTTTCAAAAACATTTTGACATGGGAATGCATTGAAAGAGAACTATGCATGGGCATACATGCTGAAATGGCCAAAGGTCATAGAATAGTAACTCACACAAATATTGAAAAAACAGATACCAGCTAGCCCTGAATAGGTGATGGTTATGTTGTTGGCACCAACTAGAAAACTGATTTTATAGTAGAGGCTTCCTTCCAGAATGGGTCTATTCACACAAGAATAGGAGGTTTGATACACCTCAACATCAATCAACTTCAATTGACTGTCTGGATGATAGGGTCTTCATTTCTTTTAGGTGCCTGTTTCTGGACATTTCAAAAAGAAGAGAAAACCATGGTTGCCAGGGCCAGAAGGTAGTCATCACGATGATCTCGGGGATTCCTTTTAAATCTTCAGAAGCACTCTGGATATTAGTGGAAAGAGTGGAAAAGCATACTTGAACATTACTGTCCTAAGAAAAGAAAACGTATCTGTACATACCAGGCCTTCTTGCACTGGATACTGAAGCAGACTCATGCCAGTTGGCTGTTCAGAGAGGAAGCAAAGAGGTCTGCTTTAGGAACTCCCCACAGATGGATCAAATCTTGGAGGACCCCCCCCCCCCCGATCTAGCTTCCATTCATGAGGGTCTGCAATTGTCCTCCTCAACTTCTATGCAACACAATTGTGCTGAGACAAAATATAGGATACATGTAGAGTGAGACTGTGCTGTTAAGCAATATTCTCTGCTAACATGGGTAATCTGTAGAGAGGGTATGACCTGGTTCCCCTTGTTTATTGATGTACCACATGACTGTGCTATTGTCTGTATCAATTTGAAGAGGTCCTGAAGACTAAAGATGATTCAGAGGATTGAGTGACTTGATAAGGGCAGGCATCTCTTTGAAATTTATGTACTTGCATATGTTATTGGTGTCCCACACACCTTGCAGATTTATCCCTCCTGAAACTGGTCTCCAAGCCAAGTCTGAGGCATCTGTGCTGACTGACTGCTTTGGATCAGGGAGGGAGAAGGGGAGACCTGGATTTAGGGATATCTGTTATCTCCAAAAAAGTAATTTCTTTTGCAAAGACCCTTCAGGCCCAGCTTGGTATAGACCCATTTCAATTTTAAACCATGTCTATAAATTATTTATGTCTGTACTAGGTAAAAGAATGGCAACGGTGTCGCCAAAATTGATAGATATAGACCAGCAGGGCTTTATGGAGGACAGGCAAATATTTCACAACATTAGTAGAACAATGATGATCCAGACAGAAGCTTAATGTAAGAAAACACCTCTGTTGTTGGTGGGTCTTGATGCAGAGAAAGCATTTGACAGAGTAAGCTGGACTTTTGTGAGTAGGGCATTGGAAGCATGTGCATGCCCTGATACAATAATAAGGTTAATTAGAAAGATACATGATGGATTTAAGGCAAGAGTTAAAGTGGGAAGGTTCCTCTCAGATAAGCTGTGTTTGAACAGAGGAACCAAGCATGGGTGTCCTCCTTCCCCTTTGTTATTTGCTTTATATTTACAGCCATTGGCAAAGAAAATAAGAGACTCAGAGATACATGGATATAATTGGTATGGTAATCAAGAATAGTTGGCTTTATTTGCAGATTTCTTTTGTACCTGATAAATCCAGAAAAGGACATCTCAGTGTTGTGGAACATTTTGAGACAGTTTCAAGTATTTTCAGGATATAAAATTAATGAAGATAAAACAAAGGTTATCGCCTCACAGTCAGTCGTTGTCCTGTTCGATTTTCAGCTAGAGCGTCTTCTGTGTGGAGACATGTGTGAATGGGTGTACCTTCGTTGAAGGTTGTGCGTCAGAGCTGGCAACTCGGCACGTAAAAATCTACTGCCAATCATTAGCAGACCGGAGTTCCGCTGTGGCGACCCCTAACCAGGAAAAGCCAAAAGACACAACAACATAGCCATAAATGATGTATCCATACATGAATTGGTTCAGCAATACCTATATTTATGGGGACATGAAGAGATGAAGTATTTAGAAATATGAATTAAAAAAGCTTCTGTTATGGAAGCTAAGTATATGTGGGAAGAGACTAAACAAAAGTTAATACAGACATTGAGAAACTGGAAACTCTTATCCTGGACTGGATATGGATAGTAAGATACAAGCAGTGAAAATGTTTTTAGTCACTTTAGTCTTGTATTCGGGTCAAGCATACATTATCATCCTAAGAAGAAGTTGTGGACAGTAATTAATAAAGAATTGAAGGTATTTATCTGGAAGTGAAAGAGAGCGAGAGTTAAGTGGGATAAGATGATCCTTCCAATAGAACAGGTGGTTTAGGTTTACCTCATTTGAAAGGCTACACAGTTAAGGCTCATATGTATAACACAAACAGAAGGTTATAACTCAGAGTGGAAAGGAATGATGATAAAGCAAGTGGGAGTTCAAAAATAGACAGAGAGTGAGATTTTGGATGCAGATCCTTAAGTAAAATAATAGCAGCCATACAGAATATTATATCCATAAAGTAGCAGAAAGTATTCTAATAACTAAGCCAATATGTGAATGGAGGAAGGAGATTTTGTCAATAGGGATGACTGCAAGTAGGTGTATAGAAAATAGGTGAGAGTGGGCTAGAGTTAACTAGAGAAACCTGGCAAGGGAACCAAGATATTGGTAGCAAATAATTCAAGCAGGACAGGTAATAGAGTGGGATGTGGCCAATAAGGCATTTGGATTGCAGGCTAGATCTCAGAGTACAGGCAAGCAGAAAGGGATGAGGAAATTTAAGTGAAAAGCCTGCTCTTAGTAGAGTTTTTAGTCGAATCTAGTGCAGAAACAACCATTAAAAAGGGATAATTAGTACAGCATATAAAATATTGCATGATGACTATAAGAATCAACCAGAAGAGGTTAGAAAAGATTGGGAAGAAAGTCTGGAAAAGCAATGGGAAGACATTAATATGGCATCCAAGTATGCTGTCAAGTCCAGAATGTTTAGGACCTTTGCTTAGAAGTATTTGCATAGGTATTTTTATACCCCAACCAGACTTCAAAGAATTCTTTCCTCAGGTAGATAGCAAATGGTGGTGATGTGATGGAGAAGAAAGAGGTAACTGGGAACATATGTTTTGTTTGAGAAATGAGTTGATAAATTTAAAAAATTCCCTACAGAATACATAGAAATACTGAGTGAACAAATGGCTGTAAGAAAATGATTCTTTTGATCTGGGATACAGGATCTGAATTGCCTAGACAAAATAAGGCCTTATTAAGTTTAATTCTGTTGGTTGCCAAAAAAGCACTTACTAGAAAATGGAAATCAAAGTCTGCACTAACGGTATTTGAAGTACTGAATATTATCAGAAATAAAAGAACTGGAAGAGGGATCTTTAGTAAAGGAAAGGAGCAAATTACATAGAAGTAAATGGAAATTGTGGGAAAAATACATGCATAATAATATTCAGGAGTAGGAGGAATGAGGTTTAAGTGAAGGTAGGAATTCAGCATTTTTTTTTGAAATGTTGGACCAATGATAGTAGCAAACAAAATGTATGGGATGTATATTGCATCTAAATGGAAAATGTTAAAATGGTTTGTTTTCTTTTCTGTTAATGTATTTTTGCCTGTGTCTGTGATAATTTAATAAAGATGTTTAAAAATGTGATTTCTCTTCTGACAAACCCCAGCATTGGGATTTGAAATGACAAGGGGTGTTGGTGCTGAGACCAAAGAGATGTGGAATACTACTGTAGCTTTCTCATGTGGAATCTTGCCAGTGGTATCATGAGAGTCACAGAAGCCATGAGACTCAAAATACCAAGGTAGTCCCTTGCAGTGATTGTGAGGTATTCCCTCAAAGTGACCAAACCTGAGTAGAAAACCTAGAAACAGATCTCTTTTTTTCCAGTGGAAGAAAATCTGTTTGATTTGTGGTGTCTAAGTGACATCCCAGAATCACAATAATTTGAGAAGGAGTCAAGAAAAACATTTGAATGTTATCCTGGAATCCCAGCTTTTGTGCTAGATCTCTCAACTAAGACAGAGATTCTGGATTCTTTGAAAAAGACTCTGGAAAGATAAGCAAGCCATCTAAATATGGAAAATGTGAATACCCTGTAGACTGAAATGAGCTATAAATGGAGCTAGACACTTTGTGAACACTCTTAGTGCAGTGGACAGTCCAAATGGTAAGGCAGAGATCTGATAATATGATCCAGACACACCCTTGAAGTCTGGATAAATAGGGATGTGATGATAAGCATCTTTTAAATCTAGTGTTACCAGGAAACTTGAAAGAGGAAGACGAGGTTACAGATTGTAAAGTGACATCATTTTGAATTTGAGCACTATCACAAACAGGTCTAGGAAATAAAGATCGAGAATTAGTCTCCAAGCATTTTCTTTCTTTGTCAATAAAACATCCTTTAATAAAGCCCCTTTCCCACCTGGGAGGGGGAAACAGGTTCCATCACCCCCTGGGGCAGCATGTGATAAAAGGCAGGTAGAAGCAAAAGAGTCTGGTCAGGAGAATAAGGAATTACCCCCCCCCCCCGGAAAGGAGGTATTAGTCCCATTGCCATGATGCCATCAGTAATCTTGAGTCCCAGGCTGTGTCTTACACGAGCTCCAAGAAGAACTGAACCCTCACATTAAGTCACTGTTCAAACTTAGCCTTACTACAGGATATGTACCCAAAGAATGGCGTACAGCTACAGTGGTCCCACTCCACAAAGGTGGTGCCACAACGGACCCCGGAAACTTTTGCCCCATAAGCCTGACTAGTCTGGTCTGTAAAGCTATGGAGAGTATTATCATGGAACTCATAAACAAAGACATTGGGAGCCTCCAGACACTGGACCCTACCCAATTTGGCTTTGTTAAGGGCAGATCTTGCCTCTTAAACCTAGTTGATTTCTTTGAAACAGTTACCAAAGCCATAGATGAGGGCAAGGTAGTCCACACAGCCTACCTGGACCTCGCAAAAGCCTTCGACACAATACCCCACTCGGGCATCATAAATAAGCTAACCAGCTTAAATATCAACCCCTATATCACAAGATGGGTTGCAAACTGGCTCAGAGATAGAACCCACATGGTCAGAATCACAGGTGTCATGTCCGAATCCAAACCAGTTACAAGTGACATCCCACAGGGCACAGTTCTGGGACCTCTTGTTTGGTATATACTTCTCTGAGGTTCAGGCTAACACGGGGGGATTATGGCTGACAAAGTTCGCAGATGACTGCAAACTGGGGGCCATAATCGAATCTCCAGCTAACACAAGCATCCTCCAAAAGGGTCTCACAGAGACGGATGCTTGGTGCCAGAGCCACGGCCTCAAGCTAAATGCTAAAAAGAGCATAGACAACGCCTTTGGGAAAAACAAGGTACCCACAAATTACCGCATAGGTGGGAATCCATTAAGTACGGAAGAAGTAATTAGAGATTTGGGGACCAACGTAGATAGTAATCTCTCCTTTGATAATCACATTGCCAAAGTGGTTAGAAAGACCTTCTATATAGCGCACCTTATCACGAAAGGGTTTGCATCTAGATCAAGAGAGGTCATTGTGCCCCTCTACTCATCACTCATCAGGCCCATAATTGAATACAATGCCCCTTTTGGGATGTACCTTACCCAACACCTGCAGCAACTTGAGAGACCCCAAAAGTACCTCACCAAGAGGATCATGGGCTACAAACAGATGTCCTATGCAGCTCGACTAAAGAAACTCCAGCTCTACACAGTTGCTTACCACCTACTCAGAGGCGATCTATGCCTGATGTACAAAGCCATGTCAAACCCAGAATTAATGGACATGCTCCACCTCAAAAAATCCAAGTCCCTTAGAGCTACATGCTCCAGGGACCTAAATCTCAGCACAAAAATAAATAGGACATGCTGGAGGGACAGATTAATTTCCCAGAGGCTCCCCTCACTCTGGAATAGAATCCCAATTCATGTTAGACATAGCCCCTCATTGACCCTCTTCAAGCGAAATTTGGACGCGTGGATGGGAAATCGCAAATTCACCCCTGGGATCTCTCCTGTGTCCCTGCTAGACAGAGGCACAGTAAACTAATCTTAAAAGGGTACCTTCTATGACCTACTTTACAGAGGCACAGTAGGCTAATCTAATAGGGAGGCAGAAGCCAAATACACTCTGGGCAGGCTTATAAATGCCCTAGGGCAGATAGCCTAGTATCTACCTATGAACCTATGAACCTATGATGAATAATCTTCAGAACCCATTTGTTTTAAACTATCTGTTGTCAAAGAAAAAAGCGGAGGTTCAAACTTTCTTGAAGAAAAAATGGGCTGCCAGGGTGGGAGGAGAGGTCTCTTAAATATTCATTCTGGCTTATTGGCCTGTACTTGGCTTAGGGGGTTAACAGAATCTTCTTGGAACCCCATTACCATTTCTTCTTAAACGTCTATTTACCTGCATTTTGTTGAGATTGTTTATTTTGCTTCTTACCAAAATTGGATGAAGCATTAGAAAATACCTTGGAAATTTTGGAAAAGGAGGGATAAAAATCTTAGAGATTTCCTCTATCAGCTTACCGCTTTCATCACACTTTTTGATCACCTCTGCAGGAGGGGCCAAATGATAATTTAAAATCTCATTCCTCACATCATCTTGGAGTTTCTAATAATGCAGCCATGCAAGCCTCCTCAAAACAGTACCAGTGGCCATAGCCCTAGAAGAAGTATTAATGGAGTCATGCACACACACTGAATACAATGAGTAGTGACTTGAACAACAGAAGAAATTAAATTATTTAAAGCAGATTTTTCCTCACAAGAAGAAATTGAAGATACTACATTCCTCATACATTCACAATTAGTCAGCACAAACTTTAATATATGAGCATGATAATTCAATATTCTTAAGGCTAAAGTTGCAGAAGCATATACCTTTTCCCCATACCTATCTAAAATCTTCCCATCATTATCAAAAATAGTAGAATTGGAATTAAATAAATGGTTAGCAGCAGAAGGATTAACTAAAACTATAGCTGGTGGATCAGGTTTGGGTAAATAAAAACTTAAAAGATTGAGGAACTTTATGTATCCTGTCTGACTTTTTAGAGGCAGCTGGCTGAGTATCATGAACATTGCAGGCAGTAACACACACATCCTCCAAAGCTGACATAACTGGAGGAATGGGAGCAGGTTCTGGAAGTTCCTTCTGTAACAGCACATAGTATTTCTTAGGGACTGAGAAACCTCAGTGCTCTTCCACTGAAAACACTGTCACATTCTAGAAATGGTCTCAGAGAAAGAGAACTCCCCATACAGAAAGTCAGAAACTGAGCACTCCTCTGAGTGTGAATCAGAAATGTGAAAAGAAACTCCTATATCCGTCTCTTCATCATCCTGTCCAGATTTAGAATATCTTCTGAAAAGGACAAATCCTTCTTTCTTTTATCAGAAATTACTTTACTAGAAGGTTCAATAGCCTGAATTAAACCCTGAGCCAGACTCAGTAAACTATTCCTTTCCAAGGAAATTTGAAGAGGTATAGATATAGATGCATGTCTAGTTTTCTGTTTCTTTTTGGCAGGAAAGAAGGGACCAACAGGGTTATTAATGGCAACAGCAGCTTCCCCAGAGATGGGCACTAATGTCTTATAAAACAGGGAAGCCCTTCCTGCTCCCTCTCCCAGGACTGGCAAGAGTGTCTTTCCCTTGCCCACCGAGGGGGCCCCGACAGCTGCAGAGGATGTGGCTAATACCTGGTCCATAGTGTCTGTAGGTACACTAGTGGGCTCAGGAGTAAAAGATGAATGGTCTGAGGTACAGTAAATGGCCACAGTTGAGTCACCCACCTGTGGCTGAGACAAATTGCTAACCTGCTGTGATGCCAAAAGCTGTTTGCTTAACTTTTTCTTTTTGTTGCTGGAAAAAGGACTGACCATAGGACTGACAGACTGTTCTATGGTCAAGTCAAAAATGATGCCTCTTTTCTGGGGAAAGCAAGCAAATTCTGGAAAAAAAAAACTCTTTAAACCCACTTTTTCATAGATAAACCAAACATAATCCAGACCCTAGCTTTCATAGATAAACCAAATATAATCCAGACCCTAGCTCTTCAGATCACATCATAGCCATCAAATTTAACTCCTTCTTCATAGACTCAGTAGCCAAACTCACCACTTCCTTTCCTAACAATTCAGTACACCCCTCCATTCCAGCCTTCCACAACTCATCCACTTCTCCCTCCAATCCAGCTGACCCCCCTCTATTCATCCTTAAACCCATCCCTGTTAAAACCATAAAAAACTCCTTCAAAAGTTAAAATCTTGTTCCAATACACCAGACAACTTACCTTCTAACTTCCTCAAGTTAGCTGCAGCTGGCATAGCCCTCCCTACCTGAATCCTAATCAGTCATTCCATACAGGAGTCATAAGTACCCCTCCTCTGGATAAAAACCCTTTATCATTCCCTTACACAAAGGGGGGAATAACACTAACATCTCCAATTTCCATCCCATAGCCATTCTCTCCCCATCTCTAAAATTCTGAAAAAGTGTATTCACCTACAACTCTTACCCTACATTTTAAACAACCACCAAATGACCCCAACACAACATGGCTTCAGACCTGGTCACAGTACCACCACAGCCCTTCTACTCTTCCTTGACAACATCAACAGTGCTCATGACTCAGGCAACCTTGTTTCTACCCTTCTCCTAGACCTGTCCAAGGCCTCCGACACCATCTCCTATAGTCTTCTCCTGTCCAAACTCTCTCACCTCAACCTTTCCTCCTCATCCATCAGCTGTTTTTTCAGTTACTTGTCAAATAGACAACAAGCCGTCAAGTGAAAAAACTGTACTTCCTCCTATCTTGACACTCTGACAGGAGTTCCCCAAGATTCTATCCTGGGTCCACTTCTTTTTAACATCTTCATTAATAACTTTCATCTTTGTATCCCAAATGCTAAACTTGTTCAATATGCAGATGACTCAACCATCATCTGCACTGCCAAATCTCTCCCTGAACTCTTACATGCAACTCAGGCTGCCTTCAACGGTACTGAGACATGGATGCTAAATAATCATCTTGCCCTTGATGCTTCCAAAACCAAAATCATGATCTTTACCCCTTCCAAAAATACCAAAATAGAAAATAACTCCTTCTCCATAGTAAGACAAAACTCAACTTCCATCGAAATAGTCCCTCAAACTAAGCTTCTAGATGTCCTTATCAATGATCAATTAAAATTTGACATTCACCTTCAAACTAACATTAAGAAATCTCATCAGAAACTCAGAATGCTATATCATCACCATCGCTATCTTATCCCCTCAACAAAGCTTACCCTCTCTACCACCTACCTCCTACCCTCCCTCATGTATGGAGCCCCTCTTCTTACCAACCTACAAGCAACCTTTAAGACCAAACTGGCATCATGCTATAATAAAATCTCTATGTTCCCCACCAGCTCCAAATCCTCATCTCACCACTGTGATGCCCTACACACCTTAAACTGGTTGGAACTCCCCAGCTATCTCACCTACATTCAACTCTGCACTGCTCAAAAATTCATCTTAAAGCCATCTCAATGCCCCTCTCTCTCCTCCATCTTTACTATGCATCTTCCTGACCGATCACTCATATCCAACAATCACAATGTCCTAGAAGTGTGCAAGCCCATACGTACTCCTTGGCAACTTCTATTGTCATTTTCCCTCACATGAAAATGGAACTCACTTCCCCCCATATCCGAAATACCCAGAACCTCTCCACTTTCAAGACCCTGCTCCATTCCTACCTCTCTTCTAACTGGGAGCGCTCCTGCTCTCACCCCTCATAGCTTCAGCCTACGAACTCCCTCTACCTACACCATTTCCCTTGAATTTCCCTTCATCCTTTCTTCCATATTTCCATTTAACACCAGCCTTCTGGTCACTTTTATTGTATAACACCTGTATCAACTTTGAATGAATGTTTGCATTATTGATGAGTTTTTGCATTGTTTAACATTTTTATATTACTTCTTCCTTTATTTTGGTATCTAATAATGTATGTATTAACTCTGTTGATATTTGCTTTTTATATCTGTACTTGGAGCTTTTCTTCCCGGGCCTCCATTGAAAAAGGGCTCATTTCGGCCCTATGGACTTTCGCGGTTAACAAACTGCAAATAAATAAGTAAAATAAACATGGTGGAAAAGCACTTTAGAGCACTTTTTCAGACCCACAAAGTAACATAAACACAATTTCTTTAAACAACAATAACATTTAAACTGCCAGGATAAAACAGCACTCCCCTTTAAAAGTGCAGTACAATCTCATGATAGTCCATTAAAACATACACTCCTAGCTTTACAATAACTTTCCTGAAGAAGAGTTTATCGATAATAAACAAAATTATTACATGGAAGGTTATTTTTCCCCAAAGAGAACTTACCTTTCTAACAAAAGAACAGCACAAGCTGAACACTGATCCTCAGAAGCCTCAAAGGAATGTATTTTTTGGTGGCAGTAAAGTTCTGAAGGTCTTGGCACACAAAATTGCATTTTAGTCAGCTCAGCTCAAACTGCTTGACAGTTTGGGGATGTGGAAGGTACCCTGAAGCTTTGGAAGCTGGCCAGCTGTTATATCCTGCATAGGATATAACCCATATAGCAAAGACTACTGCAGCAGTGATTAGTATGATGAACATTCTGAGTTAAATCCCAGATGAAAAATTGAAATGGCTGCTAGCTGAACCTTGACAGTTTAATTAGCTGAAACCTGAATCAAACAGGTTGTCTGAGAACTGTAAGATAGAGGGAATAGAGGATAATACAGGTCCATCCCTTTTTGTACTGCCCAAAAAGAAAATCTTCTCTGTTTACTCTTATAAATTTTTCTGGTTAATTGCTTCTAGGAGGAAGGCAAAATCTGAATGACTCTCATTCGGAACTCTTGATTACTGGCTATCACTGAAACTGGAGAAACCACATGGTTAGTCTGAGGAAGATGATGTCCAGGTGAGGCTGGCTAGATGATTGAGATAGAAGATCTGGTCTCAGATGGTTGTAACCATGTAGGTCACATCAGATGAGGCCCGAACAGTGGCAACCATATATACATGGACCAAAAGAGAACTATGAGCATTACTTTCACCTTATGCAGGAATGCTTTCTGTAGTAATTTCCTCATTAGTGGAAGTGGGGCGCATACAGTTGACCGGGTGGCTAAGGATGGATCAGAGCATCCCTGAGTAAAAATAGCTGCTACATTTAATATTGGTTGGGAAGACAAATCAATCACAGCAAGGCTGACTACAGTAGCTGAAGATTTTGATTGCTACTGTGGGAGTATGGGACCACTCATGAGGCACCAGGTTACAGTTGCTGATACTGTCTGCTTGAAGACTGATCTATCCTAAATGTGCATTCCCATCCGAAAGTGCTACATTCTCATGCCATTTCAACATAAACAATATGAATAGTTTCCTTTGCTTGTTTATGTACCACACAACTGACATGTCTATAAGGACTGATATCACATCCTGGGGAAGGAAGTCCTGAAGAGCCTGCAGTGCTAGAAGGACTGCCCTCATGTTGTGACCCCATTCACTCCAGACATGCAAAGAGTAAATGGGTAACCCTTTTGTATGAGGGGTGACCAGATCAACCACATTAAATGGTTCCTGCAAAACTGTGGATGGTCTGATAGGAGTCTCAAGTGAGTAAGTGGACTGGGACCATTATACACTGAGTGTTCACTGTAAAACTTTAATGTGGTATCTGTCATGAGGAACTGATGTAATGGTGGCTGCCATCATGCCTAGTGTACATAGTGCTATGTACACTAAAGGAGAGTCATATTATAGTAGGTGAATGACTTTTAGTATGAGAAGCTCAGAATTTGTTCTGGGAGTCTTGCTATTTTTGATGTAATCTCCAGATGACGAACTATGAAAGCTAAGGACTGTGTTAACACCTCATTAGATTTTGCAAAATGTATGAACTGCCCAAGGACAAATGCTAACAGACTAAGTAACCTCTTGCTGAAACAAAGGAATCTCTTGCATTTGCAGCCAGGAGCCAATCACTGAGATATGGGAGCACTTGGAAACCTTGTAGCCTGAGGAAAACTGTGACTAACCACATGCACTTGGTGAATACCCAGGAGGCTGTGGAGAGACCAAAAGGTAATGACCTGAAATGGTAATGATTAGCCCCTAGCCAAAAGCAGAGGAACCTTCTGGATTGTTTTGCAGTCCTGATATATTGGTAAACATCCTGAAAGTCTACTGAGCACATCCAGTCCCCCTCATGTAGGGCTGGACTGCAACATGACCATTCGGTATTGTACCATCTTTACATAGAGTTGGCCTGGGCCTGAGGTCCTGCATCTTTTTTGGTCCTAAAAACAAACATTGAGTTTACACCATATCCTTTCTGGTTTGGTGGCACCTCTTGGATGGCTGTTTTTTTGTAGGAGTTAAACAGCCACCAAAGCTGCTACCCATTTTTCTCTGGGGGAATGTATGTAAGGGACAGTGTATTTTGTTTGTGGACAGAACTGAATTGCATGATGAAGCCTATGGGTATGATATTCTTCACCCACTTGTCCTAGTGATGGCTGATCTAGCTTCCAGGTGAAGGAGAGACAGATGGCTTCTGACTGTCTACAGAGGAGAGCAGTTGGGTAACCCTCAGGAGCTCTGATAAGGTTTCACCTAAAAGGAAGCTCTGGATACCTGGTTCAGTGGATTTCCACCCCTACAGCAACATTGAATAAAGGACCCCTCAGCCTCAAGCGGGGCCTTTCGGAATTAATGTCAAAGGGTGCTTGTTGAGTCTTTTTGATACAGAGACATTTGATACTATTCAATAGTCCTTGACTAGGACCTTTGAGGAGTTTCAAAGCAGACACCAACAGCAAACAAATCTCATACATCATAAGGGGTATTTATAGATGTTTTGAAGTTGTCCACAAAAAATCACACAATAGCAACCAGGCATGATGGTACATATTTCTGCCAGCTCCTGCTGCTCAATTGGTTACACTGTGGAGTAGCATCATAAACAGGTTAATAATGGACAATATAGTAGACAGATGAGCTTCCATTTTTTTTGTGTGTGTGTCCAGTGTGGGGGATCTCCTGGGGAAATCAAAGGTCTGCTCTGCTAGATCTTTCTGGAACCTGGTCATATGCAAAATACAATTTAGCTTTTTCAAGGAAAATGTTCACAATGCATAAACCCACTTTCCAAAATGGTCCATCATCATAGTCGCCCTATAACGAGGATGTATTTTGGAGCTTTCCTCTGGTAGCTTCTCTTGGTGGTTACTGCAAATACAAGGGAATCAATCAGAGGGCTCTTGCTCCAATAAAATTTGTCTTTGGGGCTTAAGATCTTGTCTGGCTTACAAAGAATCAGTTGTACTATGGTGAGCTCCCTCCATGCCTTCTCTGCTACCAATTTGATAAGATGGTCAGCAGAAGAGACCACCTAGGAAATAGAGTGGCCAGCTCTGAAAGCCTTGAATGACACTTCCTCATGGGGGGGAGGGGCAAGTCCTACTCTGATGCATCATTTCCATGAACCCTCCAAAAGTAGAGTCCTCTGAGGAGGTGCAGGGGGATATTTCCCCTTCAACAAAATCCATGTCCCGTGTACATGATTCCATCAGGGAATCAGTGTGCCTCCTTTTGCACTGACATTTCGTGGGATTCATAAGGGAGTTATACAATGGAGCAGAAGCGTCTCTGAGGTCTTGACAAAGAATGGGATCAAGGTGCTTAGAGCTGGATTGTCTTTGGGGCAAAAGATGTAGTCACAAAGACTTGGACAGACCAGTGCCTGACAGTGGAGCCAAAAATGGGGAGCACCCCCCTTCTTACATCAGAGAACAGACAATAATCCTCTTGATAGACACAAATGCTGAGGCAAACACAGAAGACACCATGGATGCAACAGCTGGAACCATCTCTATCTCCAAAAAGATTCAGAAGGAACTGAGTACTGCAACCCTGATGCCAAAGGGTCAATCAACTCCAGGATCAAGATCAATACTGATGTATTGAGCAGAAAGGACTCCAGTGCTAAAAATGCAATTAAACAGGTTGGCTTTACAGCTGGCACCAAGATACACAGTCAGCTCTGAAGACTTCAGAGTTGAATGCACTAGATGCACGAACAGCGTTAATTAATAGGGATCTACGGACACCAGCACAGAGAGATCCAGGAATGGTTTCAGCTCTGAAACCACTTGTACCAGAATGGCTGCCACTAAAGGAGTGATAGGAACAGGAGTATGTTGTCCTAACCTATAGATTGTAGATGTAGAGGAGGATGGGATGCCAGTACCTTTCTGGGACTTTAAGAGTTCCTATCAACAAAACGCCAGCACCCAACTGGAGCATACATATTTTTAAAGTGTAAAAACACAAAAAAGACCAGTTTAGGCCCAATGGCCTTTTTCAATGTGAAACACAATCAGTAAAAGCACCACATTATATACCAAAATATAATAGAATAATTGAACATAAATTAAACAATTATTATAAATGTTCATTAAGACTAGGTGGAAACAATCCTCCTAGTTTCACAATCCAAGATTTTTCTTTTTTATTTAACAATTTATTTCTAGAAAAAAGCTGCTAAAGCCGAAACTCTTGAGAAAAGCTATATTTATTTAAACGCGAAATAACCACGTTTTTCATCTAACACAAATGGTTAGACTTCTTTAGAAGCAAAGCAAACAAAACAGTGTCAGTTAAAATTCAAAATCAATATATATATAAATTCCCCGCCAAATACTAAATTGACGCTGGTCATTCTTAAAGGTAAAAACCTTTTAAAAAGCTTCAAACCATGCAAATATATTAATTATATGTATATAATACCTAAACCATGAATGATGCAATGTTGTAATTGTGCTTATTGCCACTTTATGATATCAGGAGTTAATATTGAGAGCAATGGGTTTAGACTAAACACAAAAGGCAAATTTAATTGCAACTCAAGAGGAGTTGTATATTTAGCGGTTTGCCAAGGGTGCCCATCCTTTTACATAGGGAAGACTGAGCGTAGATTAAGATATAGGGTTTATGAGCACCTTAGAAACATTAACTTGCAGAAAGAAGAAAATGCCCTTGCAAGACGCATTCTAACATATCCCAATCACAGATTTTGTTTCAAAGTAATTGACCAAGTTAGGCAGGATGCGAGGGGGGGGGGGGTCTCTTTGGACTGTTATTAGAAAAAATGGAGTTATTGTGGCAAATCAAGCTCAATGCATATACAAACCCAGGTTTAAATGGGAAGTGTTCTCTAATGTGTCTATTGAAGCTTAAAAGCCTAGACAGATAAGATATCACCATGATTTCCTTCATTAAATGTCAGAAAATTATTAATATTTGTGAGGACACGAATTGGAGGGCTTATACTGTATGGATTAGGTGGTCATTTATTAATGGATTCATTCATTTATATATATTTTTTATTTATATTTGGTGAAGTTTTTAAATAACAATTTTTAATAATATTAAAAATACAGAGTCAGTTGTATGTATGTAGCATTCAGTAATTTGGTGTGTTTATATAGTTGAATGTTTAATGCAACTTGGGCATCTTTCATGGTTTAGGTATTATATACATATAATTAATATATTCGCATTATGCGGTCAGGTAACAGATTTCTTAACAACAGGGCAGCATAAGTTCATTAGACTGCACGTATTTTCAATTGTAATTAATTCGTTTTTCATTTCAGGTGTCTTTTATCGAAGCATGGTTGTTGCTAGGCATCAGTTTATATATAACAAGGCAGATGCTTTTCATTCCATTTTATTTCAATAGGAAATGGTTTGAAGCTTTTTAAAAGGTTTTTACCTTTAAGAATGACCAGCTTCAATTTAGTATTTGGCGGGGAATTTATATATATTGATTTTGAATTTTAACTGACACTGTTTTATTTGCTTTGCTTCTGAAGAAGTCTAACCATTTGTGTTAGACGAAAAACGTGGTTATTTAGCATTTAAATAAATATAGCGTTTCTCAAGAGTTTCGGCTTTAGCGGCTTTTTTGTAGAATTTTGTTTTGATCTCTGTTCGTATCAGTTTATTTATTTAACAATTTATGCCAACCTGTTTTCATGGATCTATGTCCCAAGATTCTATCAATGACAATAAATTTAAAGGTTGCTGTCTTATGAATGATAGTATGCTTATATAAAGCATTTGCTGGATGTTTATTTCTAATGTTGCTGAGATGTTCTGAAGTACACAGTTTTAGGGGTCTGGAGGTTTGGTCAACATAAAAGGCTGTACATGAATAGGTTACAAGATAAATAGCCCAATCACTATTACAATTACCAAACACTTTAATAGAAAAAAACCTTAGAAGTATTTTTATTTGAAAACTCTTTAGTCTGACAAATAAATTTACAGAAAGAACAATGGCCACAAGGGTGGCACCCCTCCACTTGTGTACCACCCAATGTAGCTGGTACAGAGCTTTCTAAGGGCACAAAATGTGTATAATGACTAAAATGACTACCCAAAGTCTTACGCCTGTGGAAAGAGAATGAATACCTATTACCTAATAAATTACACAATCTATCATCAGTCAAAAGAATATCTCAGTGTTGTTGCACTATATCTAGACATTTATGAGTGGTCCTGCCATAGGTAGTAATGAATCTGATTTTATTGTCCACTTGGGGACAATGATTCTTATATTTAAGAAGGTCATTTCTGGAAAGTAGTTGCACTTCCCTACTGGTCTGCCTAATTTTAGCCAAAGAATATCCACGTTCCCTAAAGTGATTTATTAAATCTTCATCAAAATGCATATAATCTTCAGTATTTGAGCAGATTCTATGTATACACATAAACTGTGACTTGGGGATATTGGCAATGAAGTGTTTCGGATGACAGCTGGAGGAGTGTAGTAATGTATTTGAATGATGGGGTTTTCTATATAATGTACTAGACGGAGTACCATCTGGTTGTTTGGATATAATGACATCCAAAAAAGAGATGCAAGAAACATCATAATTGATTGTAAACCTGATACTCCATTTATTTTCATTCAAATACTGGACAAATTCCTGTAAATATACAGCGTCCGACTTCCACACCATCCAGCAGTCATCCAAAAACCAACACCAAATATCAGTTTCCCCAGGAAAGATGTTATGGTGATTATCATATATAATGATCTGCTCAAGATAACCCATGAAAAGGTCAGCATATATATGGGCGCAAAAGATGCACCCATAGCTGTACCTTTCAACTGCAAGTAACATTTAGTATTAAATAAAAATGCTAGTGTAAAGGGACATAATGTCCAGTGTACACAACAGCCAACTGGGTTCTGATTGGGTATCGGAAATTTTGTTTGTTTGTGGCTTTCGGCTTTTCACGGTTAGGGGTCACCACAGCGGAACTCCGGTCCGCTAATGATTGGCAGTAGATTTTTACATGCTGGATTACCAGGCCTAATGCACAACCTTAAACCAAGGAATGCCCATTCATGCATGTCGCCACACAGAAGATGCTATAACTGAGAATCGAACGGGCAACGTCTAACTGTGAGGCAACAATGCTACCACAGCACCAGCACCACAGTACACTAATTGGGTATCGGAAATGATATTCAAAAATTCTGCTGTGTCCTGTATCCTGGCTCTAACTACAGATAATAATGGCTTAAGGTACATAGTAAGGTAGGCAGACAAAGGTTCAGTAAGGAAACCTTTACCAGAAACTATGGGTGTCCCTGGAGGTTTTTTGATATCTTCGTGAATTTTTGGAAGAAGATAGAAATATTGTGATGATGAATCCTTAACCTTCAAATGAAACATTGTACGTTTATCTATAATGCCTTCATTAACCGCTGACTCCAAAAAGACATCAATTTCTTTTTTAAATTCTACTGTAGGGTCATAAGGCATGCAAGTATAAAATCTTGCATCCTGTAACTGATTATAAGCTTCTTCAACATATAATGATTTATCCATTACAACTGTTGCTACACCTTTATCAGCCTGAACAATAACAATATTATTATTTTTTTTTAAATGTCAAGGCATTCACTTCCCCTATCGACAAATTTAAAGGAGAAACATATTTTTGACAATTCAAAAGCAAAATGTAACTCCTTTAATATACATTTTGAAATACCTCCACATTTTTATTCATAGGTGGGACAAAGGTTGATTTATTGAACCTGAAGCTACTATTTTCATTAGCACATTCAATGCCCTGAAAGTGTAATTTAAGTTTAAGCAATCTACAAAATGCATACAACTTCAACAAAGATATCCTCAGAAACAAAAAACACTGGAATGAAATTTAGACCTTTATTTAGTAACACATAATCAGATTCCGACAGAACAACTGAAGAGATATTAATGACATTATTGGGGGAAGTTACCTGAGTTTCAGAAAGTTGAACATTGCTTCCAAAAAGCCAACTAGGCTTATTTTTGGACTTATGTTTCCTACCACCCTCTTCCTTTTGTTAAACATAAAGGGACTGAATCTGAATTGTGTGATAAATTATCTTGTACCAAATTACAAGACTTCTTGTTGGCTGGTGATATCTGCTGTCTATCAATTTCTGTGTCAGTATAAGAGGATGAATCCTCACCAGAAGTATCACTAATAGATTTTTTCAAAATGGACTTATTTCTTTTTCTCTTTTGCCCCCCAAGCAAAGACTCTTTCTGGGCAAATCTAACATTTTTAACAGTTTTACCACTTTTCATGTACTCAAAGGGCTTACCAAGTTTGTAGTCCCTCAAATCTCTGTTAAACTTACAAAATTTTCTTTCAAACTTTGTTCAAACTGAAGCAACTCTTCCCTAAGTTTATCAAAACATTGTTTATAAGTGGCAGAACCTTCAAAAGATGTTGCCTTTTCACAAATTTGAGTAACTTCAGGTATATATATATATATATATATATATATATATATATATATATATATATACGTCTATGTTCATAGAACTTTAACAAACTGAAGAGATGTTTTCTGCTGAATATCAGCCCAGGAAGACAATAATTAATCATCAGGTTGACCTACTAAAGGTTTAATACGAATTCTCAAACCCCTAGGGGTGATTTCTTTTTCTAAATAAGCTTTAAAAAGCTTCAAATGCCAAACAGATGATCTAAGATTTTTCATGTGTTTTGTAAGCTGGTCAAACAAAGAGGTACATGTTAAATCCAGACTGCATTCAGCCTGGACTCCTGTATTATTTGTATTACCTATCCTAAAAAACTAAATATCTTCCTTATCTGCTGATAAACCTTTTAGAATAGCAGTTAAATCCATACTGAAAAATGCTAACTATAAAACAGTTTAGCTCACACAACCAAACAGTACTATCTATCACACATAAATATATGTAACAAAGAAGCCAAACTGGCTAATTCACAATAAATAAACAAACGCTATCATCCAAAATTGGATGAAAAGTTCATAATGTAAATGTATTATAGCCCCAAATGGTTTCACAAAACCTTGAAACATACAATAAATGCAATTTAAATAAAAAATAGAACTTGAGTCCTTCAATTGAAAACAGAAGAACAACAAACACTTGTCCATCAAAGCCAAACGATTTTAACAGTCAAACATGGCTCCTATTCGTCCACAAAAGAAGTTGCTGTTTCATAGAAAATAAGTCAAGGCCCCAAGAGACTTTTTAAACAATTATTTAAAGGCAAGGGCAACACAGTAAATATCTTGAAGTGAAAAGGAGTTATTATTACAAGTATTATGAAACCTATCCCATCCTTTTCTCCTGCTGAACTACTCGCAGCTAACCTTAAAATAAATGACCACACCACTATCACAGTAGCAGCCATCTATATTCCTCCAGGAGACAACATTCCTCTGCTCGAAAATATTCTTTCATACTTTTCACAACACATTCCCAATGAAACTATCCTCCTTGGGGATGTCAACATTAACTGGTTAACTCTCAGTAATCCAAACTTTTATACTCATATTAATTTATATGGCTTTACGCAGCTAATCTCCCAGCCTATCCATTCAAACAACTCTCACACGTCTAGTACTCATTGACTGGGTACTTGTATCTAATCCTTCCAAATATCATAACCCTGACACCCTACTAAACACCCTGAGCAATCACTCCCCTATAAAATTGCATAGGTTCACTCCCCACTTCTCAAAACCTCCTAAATTTATCACTTGTTATAAACTCTCTAATTTCCATCCAGAAACCTTTAATACTCTCCTCTCTAAAATAAACTGGAAATTCCAACCCCCACTAGAAGAAGAAGCAGTCCTAGCTTTCAACTCCACCTTCCTTAGCATCTTAGACTCACTTGCTCCCCCTTGCAAAGTCCAAATTAAGTCCACCATATCTCCGTTGCTTTAAAAATTCACTCGTACCCTTATGTTAACTAGAGACAAACTATGGAAAAAATTGTCACAAACTAAGTTCTCTGCAGACTAACAAAAATATAAAGAACTCAAAAATCTGACAAAAAAACGCATAAACAAAGATAAAAAGGACTTCTATAACAAACCTCCCACAGCCCTAAAATCTAATCCTAAAAAATTCTGGAACTCTATTAACCAAATATTACATCCCGGTAATCTTAGCTCCCCAATCCATGCCCAAACAAGACATCTGAAGTAACTGCTACTATCTTCAATACCTATTTTATCGATTCAATATCTAAGCTACTAAACCCTAACCCAAACTGCCTTGCTACTAACATCTCCAACTTTTCTAAACCTACTCCTAATACTATCTCCTCAAATACCTTCTCCCTCAAACCTGTACCTACTATCTACATCAAATCTCTACTCTCTAAATTAAATCCATGCTCAGCATCAGCTGACAATATTCCTTCCACCTTTCTTCTACTAGCAGCTGACTCTCTTGCTCTCCCTGTATCTATCCTAATTAATCACTCTATCTCTGAATCTAAAGTCCCTTCCATCTGGAAACAATGCTACACTCTACCTATACAAAAAGGCAGTAGGTAACTCCTCTGATATCTCCAACTTTAGACCTCTCGCTATCCTCACCCCTCTCTCTAAAGTACTAGAAAAATGTATTTATAAACAAGTTAAGCAGTATCTAATACAGAAAAATCTGCTTATACTTACACAACATGGCTTCAGACCCAAACATAGCATCACTACAGCTCTATTATCCTTCCTCAACACTGTCTCTATAGCCATGGATGACAATAAACTTATTTCTTGCCTATTCTTGGACCTTTCAAAAGCTTTCAACAGTGTCTCACACTCTCTTCTGCTGCACAAACTGCATAACCTCAACTTCTCCTCTGATACTGTTACATGGTTCTCCAGTTACCTCACTGATAGATCTCAATCAGTGAGATGGCACTCTGCACTCTCCCCTCCTCTCCCTGTCAAAATGGGTGTACCTCAAGGGTCTATCCTAGGCCTTTACTTTTTAATATCTTTACTAATCAGCTCTATACCTCCTGTCCTCAGTCATCTTTAGTGCAATATGCAGATGACTCTACAGTCATCACCACAGCCAACTCTCCCTCTAAGCTCTTTTCAGCTACTCAAGCATCTTTTAACTTAGTTGAAACATGGCTCTCCAACAACCAGGTAATCCTTAACCCTAAAAAACAAAGCTGTTACTCTTCCTACCTACAAAGTTCAACAATATTAAACCCTCCTCCATACAGTCCCTTAATAACACTCCCATTTGGGTAGAAATCACCACTAAGCTCTTAGGCATAAACATTGACAATCAACTTAAATTTGACTTGCATGTTAATAACTGTATCAAAAAAAAAACATTCAAAACTAGGGCTCCTTTACCGTAACAAGAAATTCCTTACCTCTGAAGCCAAGATTACTCTCTCTCTTACTATCTTCTATCCAGTCTAATGTACAATTCTCAGATTCTCACAAATCTTAACTCAACACTCCTGACCAAACTTGACTCTACCTACAACAAGGTAGCTAGATTTGCTGCCCAACAAACCTACAAATCCCATCACTGTCTCTCTCTAAAACACCTAAACTGGCTTGAATTACCCCACCACCTTCTTCTCTCTCAGCTGCAGATCATCCATTCTATCCTATACCAGCCTTCCAACTGCCCAGCACTATCCCCTCTCATCTCCCATTATTCTCCCTCCAGACCTCTCCAAAGCTCTAACCAAGACCTACTACACATCTACAAACCCAAGTCTAAATTTGGATGCAACATGTACAGTTATCACTCCACTATTGACTGGAATAAGCTCCCACTAGAAATCAGGACCCTTCCACATCCTAAACAATTTAAGACAGCCACCAAAGAGCACTTTAAAAGTCACTGGTCCTGCCACTACACTCTTCCCTCCTTAACATCCCCTACTTCTCATACCTTAATCTACTTTCTGCCCTTAACTCACTCTTCTCACTAGCTCTCTCTAATCTTCCTTGACTACTCTTTCTACTGTCTTCTAAAATCTATTAAGCAAATTGCCTCAGAGAAGCATTATATTGTAATTGTCTTGCTTTCATGCAACTACATCATCATAAAACTGGGTTTTTGTAACCACTTACCCCAAAAACTATACTCATCTTAAAGACATAGGGTTTATACTTATTTAAGGCACTCTGCTAGGCTTAATAAGGTAAGGCCCAATACCTTATACTGTTAAATACTTATTGCTTATTATAAAGTTGCATGTGCATTGTAGCCTTGTGCCTCTGTCCAGCAGTGACCTGGATCCTCGATGAATCGGGTAATCCAGGTTTCTCTCCACAGAACAGTAATCTAGGCTCCTGAACAGAGTGCCTCATGGTTTCGGATTTTATTTTGGACCGGGTCTCTAAGCCACATAGGAGATAAATCTATCCTCCAGCTATATCTCTCTTATACGCCTTCTAAAATATCCGGCAGTGGTTTCTTTTGGTTTATTTTGGATTGGTGGGTTTGATGTGATGAATCCGTCCGGACATTGCATGGCCATTTGGACACATGTCACAGGCAAATGTCACCTCTGAGCAGACGGAATGAGCTGGATATTCCTTCAATTTGGCAGCATATGATATGACAGATTTTGGAGTCCCTTTTATGAGTTTGGGTGAGAACTTTTGGGGGTCTCCAACTGCTGCAGATGTCGGATACATAATACATCGCATGGCGTGTGTACGATCATTGTGGTATAATGAAGAGTACAGGGAACAATGACCCCTCTAGATCTCTGGATGTGAATCCCTTTCATGATCAGGTGGGCAATGTAGAAGGTCTTTCTAACCACTTTAGCAATGTGAGTGTCAAAAAGAAAGGCCTGTCAACCTGGGTCCCCAGGTCCCGATAACTCTCTCTGTGCTTAGTGGATTGCCACCTAGTAGTTTTGGTTACCTTTTTTTTTCGGGAAGGGTATGTATTTTTTTTTTTTGCTTTACTTCTTCAGGGGCTGGGCACCAGCTATCATCGTTTCGTGAGTCCCTTCTTTTCTTTTTATAGATTTTTTATTGACACTGTATAACATTGTACTGCTACTTAATGCCTTGTAATAATCCTGTAACATTGCTGTTTAATGCTAATTTATAATGAAAATTGCATAATATGTTGGAGCTTTTCTCCACGGACCTCCACTGAAAAAGGGCTCTTCAGTTCAGTTGGACAATGCCGATCAACAAATGTAAAATAAAATAAATAAATAAAAATAAAATAAATAAATAAATCCAGCTTCCAAATGACAAAATCAGAATGGTATTCACCTCTTCCGTTAAATCGCCATCAAGAAATCCAAAATCAGAAGAACTGACAGTATTCACCTCTTCCGGCCCTCACGATAGCTGAAACATGCCCAACACTCCTCCAAAAATGACCATTATAAACATGAAACACTTCCAACTTACATACGACCACTAATACAGATGCTGGTAGCAAACACAACAGTTTAGAAACACAAACTGATAGTCCTTGCCCAAAAATAATTCTCCCTAACAGCAGAGAGAAAGAAATATTGAAAAAGACTAATCGGAGCCCCTTTGCTTAACAAACAAGCAGCGACTGTGACCCACTGCAGTCTTCCATGACTGCCAGGCCTTTTACTTCATATATTCTTATTGGAACCGCAAAACTTATTTATAGAATGGCTTGTTGAATGTATAAAAATACATCAACTGCCCATGTTTTGAATGTCAATTATACAGTAAATTTCAACCAGGTTCTATAAATTTCAAAGCGAAAAACTTTGCTTTATGGAAGACGCCAACAGTCTATAACATACCACGGTTTTCACTATTGATAAAAGAAAATTGAGGGTATGTAAAAAACACAAAAAGCCAGAGCAGTCTCTGTCCCCAATATTGTAGCCAGATATAGTTACCAACAGATGTAAATCCAACTTGTCACAATGAATAATGCCTTCCTGAAGACGAAACCTTGCCAGACTCCAAGACCATTGTCACAAATGATGAAAATCTTACACTCCCAGCAACATTAGAAGCACAAAGCCTTTCAAACACAAAACGAACCTTGTAAACGAATAACCATGATGAAACCAGTTGGCCTCAGTATTCCATTAGGAGGCAAGAGTTGCCGAAAATATGGATATAACAAGAGCTGAATACAGAAGCTGTTGCTCCAGCAGACGCCACCAGCAGACTGAAGCAAAGGAAACTACCGCAACCAAAACCTCTGCAAGGATGGCAGGTGCTCAGGCTCAAAAACCAAAATACATATCAACAAAAAGCCAGCACCCAACTGGAGCATACATATTTTTAATGTGTAAAAACACAAAAAAAAGACCGGTTTCGGCCCAGTGGCCTTTTTCAATGTGAAACACAATCAGTAAAAGTACCACATTATATACCAAACTATAATAGTATATAATGTGGTGCTTTTACTGATTGTGTTTCACTTTGAAGAAGTCTATTGGGCCAAAACCGGTCTGTTTTTTTGTGTTTTTATACATTAAAAATATGTATGCTCCAGTTGTGCTGGCTTTTTGTTGATATATATTTTGGTTTTTGAGCCTGAGCACCTGTCGTCCTTGCAGAGGTTTTGGTTGTGGTACTTTAAGAATTCCGTCATCATTCAGTCCTAATCAATGTCAACTATACTCCTGGTAGACCTGGTAAACATAAGGGATGAAACTGAGGGAGGTCTTGAACCCAGAAATCTTGAGAGCTCCCTCTCTAGGGATCTGTTGCTTGCAGAAGTTTCATTTCTTGGAGACTTATCAGGTATAACAATAGTGTCAGAACTGATGGGCACTGACACTGACTGCCATAATACAGGTTGCTTAGGGCAGCCTGGAGCCAAAGACAGGCTGAGCAATCTTTGGAGGCAGTGAAGGAGTGGAGTGGGACATTATTGAAGGTGTTTCTTCCTCTTTTCTTTTTCTATGGCTATGCTTTTTTCCCTTTTTCTTTAGACTTTTCTGTTCTCTTTTCCACTATTTTTGTTGCTCTTTTGCTTTGGTGCTTTTCTCTCTGAGAAGATGTATCTTTGCATCTCCCACTGTGGCAGACAGAATGTCTTTTGAAATTAGTTTTCTCTTTCTCTCCACTGGTCAATAAAATGTAATTTTTTTAAAATCAAGTTTGTTTGAAAATGAATGAAATTTGCAGGAAAAGGAAATAGAAGCAACCCAAGACAGGACAGAGGAGAAAATAATGAACATTTGAGTCTTTCCTGTGAGGAAACAATTAGGAAACTGTAGGCTTAGGTAGGCCTCTGCTTAATAAGACAGAAGAGAAGAAGGGGAAATATAGAACTTGAAAAGTGCGTTTAAAACTTATATAATTTGAAGGTTATATGAAATATATAGAGTATCTAGCCAAGGTGAAGACATGTACTTACCTGTTTTGGTGGATTATGTCTGGTGCAGATGGTGGAAAATGAGATCTGGGGAATGGGCAAGCACACTGCATCAGAGGAGAGGGGGAGCTCAAGTGTCAGAGAAGCTTATGTGTAGAAATAATTGCTGAAGGTGGATAATCCAACATTCAGGATGAAGAGAGAGGATAATATAGGATCTAAGTTTATTTTATGAACTTAGCAATCGTGTTGTATTTCTGTATAAAACATTGGTGGATGCAGTAGGCCTTTTATGGTGCATCTTTAAGATCAAAGCATCATGGGTTTGTACTTTTCACTGCCTGCATGAAACCTGTTTTTAGAGCACATTTATCCACATGAAGAGACAGAACTACTGTCGAATGTGCTGTGAACAAAACTGTTTGAGCAACTTTGCCCATCTAAAGGGAAGGAAAGAAATTCTGAGCTATGTACTGAGTGTATAGCACCTGTATTTCCTTATTTATAAATCTAGTAACTATTCAGCCACTGTTGCAAACTGTTGATGCTGCAGCTGCACGAACAGTGCCAGTAGCCAAAGCAGTGACAGTGTCAAAGACAGTTCTCTCAATAACACAGCTGATCAGAGAAGAAGACCTTGAAGCATATCTGGTAGCCATTAACAAGCATTGCCACCAAGATGGATGGGATTAGAGTCACTCAAATGGAATTCTCTTAGATGAACTTACTGGAGAGCATTTAAAATCCTTTATGGACAATGAAGGGATTGATTCCCCAAATTGTGGAAAGGTTAAAAAAGGCATTGCAAGCCTAAACGCATGTTACCTCTGAGAAACAAGCTCAAATGTTTCATACCTGGACATTTTCTCCTAACAAAATGTTAAGATGTCAGTTATGTGTTCTAAAACATGTACTTAAATCATGGTTAAGGCTTTGGAGTAATCATACTAAAAGTAAAATCACAGAAGTGATAGCCAATGATAAATTTAAAAAGGGCTGAACATTTTTTGATACTGGCAGAGGGATCGTTATGCAGTGAAACTATGTTTGTACTGAGCGGTTTAGACCTATGGTACAGCATGTGGCAAATTCTGCTAACAAACAAAAATATCAGCTGTAGCCATACTCTGCTTTAAATGTAGAAGGAAGGGCCACATAGCTAAATGTTGAGCTAATAATGGTAACACTTTCAAACCTGAAATAAATGTAACCAGAGAAAAGCATACAGCTAATTATGCTATGCCTATGGAATGGAATGAATTTTCTGCAATTGAAATAGAGTCTGCCTTTTGTTATTGTGCTACAGCAAAGTAAATGAATTGCCTTAACTGATAGCCTGGAGCTGTAGGGACTAGTAGAGCTGGTCTATATCATATGAGCAAATGTTAACAATGTCGAAGCTCTAAAGACCGAAAATGCCAGACCTCGAACTCTTTATTGTGGGGGGCTGCACCCCCATCCCACCCCACCCCCGCTAAATATATATTCCAACTCCAGGATCACACTACAGTGAGGAAAGGGAAAATATTCCAACCTTCAATTTACTGAAATCCCACAAGAAGCACTTCAAGGTCCGGAATTTCGCTGTTTAGAGCGTTCAACATTGTTGACATTCGCTCATATGACCCAGTAGAGCTAGGTAGCACGGTCATGCTTATAAAGTCACAGTATGTATGTAAAAAGAACACTCTTTCTAACAAATTAAATGAAGTAGTCTGTATTCACAGCAGTAGAAAACAGTATCCTGTTACCCAAATACAAAAACAAAATTCTATTTGGAAGATAGTTCACCTTGTTGCTGTTATGACCAATTTAACACGACACAAAAATATGGTAAGATTTTTCTCTACTTTAACTATTTGTGGATGCAATAGGAAGAAGTCATTATTTTTGATAAATGATTATAAATGTAGAAAAGGAAGCAGCAAATGATTAAGCCAACAAATAAACCTCTATCTGTTCTGTAAAAGAGGGTAACAGCCACTAGACACATATGTTAGAGAATATGAGTCTAACAGTCATCAAGGAATAGTTTTAGAAAGATATAGACACCTTTCTTCAACAGGACTCCAATAATTGACAAGACTCTAGAAAAAGACATACTGGAAGTCAGTGAAGCTCTCACTTAAAACACAACTTTTATTCCAATAACGTCTGAGGTGAAACAGTAACAATTATGGTATTAACTTATTCATAACATGCAACTGACATTCACTGAATATTTAGATTTGCTTTTATTTACTAAGGTTGTAAAAACACTGTAAAAAACTTTTCACAAAGGACAAAGCCAAAAAAAATGGTATAAAAATAAGACTTTCATTCTTTATTAAGTAGAACTTCTTTAGATTACACATTTTAAAAAAAGTCTTTTAAAATGTGAATAAACCAATCACAATTCTTGGTGCAGTGAAGGCTGAATATAAAGAACAAAAACCACAAATTCAACTTGCATCACTAAAATATATTAAATAGTAACAGTTTATCTGATAAAAGTGAGTATCTCAACAGTAAATACTTAAGAGAAAATAAAGTTAACACTTTGCTCACTGCTGCAATAAAAATGAAACAAAATAACACAGTGCAGCATTCAAAGTTTACCTGCTCTAATGCACAATAAGCTTGACAGAGAAGTTCCATCATTTAAACCAGGGGCTTGTGTTACACCTTGTTTCTAACCCTGAAGAATTAATATGTATTTTTTTATTATATAACCTCCTTGAAGTACAACTACATTTAGACAGTAGACAGCTATTGCATACAGATACACAATATATTTTTTTCTGTGGACCTACTATAACCTAGGGGACTTTATAATGAAATAAATATGAAATATTTATTGTAAAAAATATTGTAACAAAAATGTTTTAAAAAATGTTTTATATCTTTAAGTGACTAGTTATTGTCAGTATCTGATTTTACATTGTGTTTATTTTCACCAAATACTCAAATTGTTGGTTTGTGTGCACCTATTTTAAAAAACTTGAAGGCTTATGAGCCAAAGCACTAGCTTAATATTGTTAGAATAAAAGTTTTTTAATTGAGAGCTTTATGGACTTTAAATATTTTGTATCAATAGCTTTTGAAAGCCTGAAAGGGAGAAAATAGCTAAGGTCAGAGAAAGAAGAAGAGCCAGTACACCCCCCCCCAAAAAAAAAAAATTAAGAAATGTTAACACATACCTATGCCAAAGCATCCTACAGGAACAGAATAAATAGAATAGTACAGACTGAAAGTATTGCAAAGTAGGGAGTATAAGTGACCGGAAGATCTGAAGAGAAGGAATCATTCATTGAAAATGTGTATTCCAAGGCATTTAGTCTTGGAAGTATGGAAAATGCACAACTAGCATAGAATTCTAAACTTTCTGTCAAGCTAAAACAGAAAGCCTCTAAAATGGAGAATTTTAAGTAGCAGGTAAGGGTTGAGAAGGATAAACTTAACAACAAGGAAGATTTCAGTAGTGTAACAAAAGAGGAAACATTAATATCTAGTTGGGATTCTGAACCCATTTCTGTCAGTGTAAGATAGACAACTCAGGTAAAGGAACAGGTATCTGTAAGTAAAGGAAACAGAAAAACTGTAGATATTTCTTATTTTGAAATGCCCTTTATGGGCGCAAGCAATCTAGAGAGAAACAAAAAAGTGAGAGTGTTGTGTTCACTCTCACTGAAACAGAAGAACAGCAACATAAAGAAGAAAAGACAAAGAAGGTGGACATCCTCTTTCTGACATATGCCCACAATTCTCAATCCACAGTTAGTACATAACAGCAGATGCCCAGTGACCACGATCTCCTCATCTAATATATTGTGTGCACAGCATAGCGGAAGACAGTAAGCTTTCAATGCAGATGTCTAAGTGTATGCCTAGGTTGATAAGACTTTTACCTGTCACCAGTGTTCTCTGTAGAAATGCCACCACAAAGTACTATTTATATGTTTTTTTGGGTTCCACTTCATATCGTCGAATTATCATTTCATCAAATTTCAAAACATTGAGACCAAATCGTCGAAAACTCATATCATCAAAAACTCATAACATCGAATCTCAAGTCATTGAAAACTATAAAGCAACTAGAAATAACATCCCAGACACTGTTTACTACGTTTATGCAGGGGGGCAAGCCCCCTGCACCACCCATATGGGGGGTTCTGCTCCCACACACCCCGTAAATTAAATATACCAACTCCAAGGTCGCACTGCAGTGGGGTAGGAAATTACCTTTTTCCCCCATGTAGTAAAAACTCTGTGGGATGTTATTTCTAGTTGCTTTATAGTTTTCAATGATTTGAGATTCGATGTTATGAGTTTTCAACGATTTGAGTTTTTGACGATTTGGTCTCAGTGTTTTGAAATTCAATGAAATGATAATTCAACGATATGAAGTGGAACCATTTTTTTTATATTTGCAACATGAGGTATGCTTTATATGTGCTGTCATATCCCTCACCACAACTAAGTAACAGTCTTGTGGACAAAACAACTTCTGTGCAGAACACCACAAATACTCCACATATGACTGACATATACTAACATCCTCTTCACAGAACCTTGACATATAAAATATAAAGAAAACATTTCTGGAGCAAAATACATTAAAATGAGAAGTGCTTACTACCAATTGAAGGAAACCTCAAACAGTTAGCTGTTCCCTCCTGAATAACAGTCTATCAAACATTGCCTCCTTATTCACCAGACGCCTCCTCTTCGGAGATGAAGTTAAACATGCCAGGGCTCTATTCCTTAAGTCTCCAACCCTATTCTGTTCCAATTGAGTGGCATGGAGGATGTCTAACATATATAATCTCTGCTCATCCAAAAGACTTCGTAGATGCCTATGCCACCCTTCTACCACATTCTGTCTCCTTGGATACCCTAATGTGCGGTTGTCCCATTGATTCTAAAAGGTAACATCAAACAGTGGGGGAAGTCTTTCAGCAGCTGATCCTCTCATTCCATACCTCCAAGGTCTACCTAGCACATAATTCTCCCTAAAGAATGTGCATAACTGTTTGCCAACATCAGGCATATCTGGTTCAATATCATTTAGGGTATCAGCAACAGACTCAGGACATATGAATGCCAACACTGGGATTTGTTTGCCATGCTGCTACTGAACTCTGAGGCCAGAAGCAAATTCTATATCTGCCTTCAGATGATCTGCCAAAGGTGGAGCCAGCAACTCTTTGGAATGCTGCCAGTGAAATGTGCTTGGATAGCATTTACTGCACCTTTTTCAAAATCACTGAGCACCATCCATGCACACAATACAAGATCAAACCAGACACAAAAGGAGAATACGCAGTTCCAAAAGGTGTTGTAACACTCCTCAGACTTTGCAGGTAAAATACAATAGACAACTGGAGTAATTTTAACTGCACTTGAGTCTTCCAATCTACAATGTATGGTGCACACTTGTTTACTTTCAGTTGTACTGATAGGAAAGGTCCCATCCACTAAAATGTACTCGGATGCACATAACACTTGTAAATTGTTTTCAGAAGTAATAATGACACAATTACCCACTACTCATGACTTCCTTGTGTGTTCCATGATAAAGCGGCTATTTTTAATAGGCAAATGTTCTGTTGATAAGTCACCCAATGTATGCATATCACTATACATTGCTTTACTTTTTTGTTGCCTTACTCTGTTAACTGTTTGCTTCAGAGCAGATGTGTTAGGTAATGAACTGACGACAGTACTTGGTGTCCTGGCCAGTATTTCAGAAGATCCTCAATGGAATGCTCAGCCCTTCTCTTAATACTTTCCTTGACTTCATATATTTAAGATTTGATGGCATCAGGGGCATGAAAATGAAATGTACTCTTCTCCAACCTTTATGCATAATCTACCAGTTCTGTCACACATCTACCTTTGCACTTATCTTTTAGCTTCCTGGTACAACATCAATATGTTCTATCATTCACGGATTTCTCATGTATATATTCATAACCATCCATACATAACATCTTTTTCCTTTTGACTTAAAATAGTTTCATACATGTTACCATTTACACCTGGGACAAATCCAACATCAGCATCCACCATAGTCTCCATAATGGAACAAATGCAAGAAATCTCTGTTGCAACTACAACTCCTAGCCACTGCAGGTGTTATGAAAGTACGCTCAATACACCTTACCTTGACATGTTGCTATCAACACCCGAGACAGATATCCACCTAGTGAATCATGTATGCTGTTCCCTTAGATTATACTTTGGACATTCATGCTTCCTTGTTTACATCTTTGTAGACGCATACGTAGAAATGACATTTCCTATGCGGAAACATATAAAAGAACGTCCCATCACAAAAGATTGACTCTACCATGCATCTTGACAATCTGGGGTTGATGTTTCTTGGTTTGATGTATTGCCCATTGGAAAACTGCAATTCGAACTTCTCATACTCGATTGCCTGCATAGCAAACCACCATAAGCAGAGCACTAATGATATTCTTGTTGAGCCAAATATAGGAATCCTAAATAAAAGAAATAGCTTTCTATACTTCTGGTTTATAAAGGAAAAATGCAAGAAAAAAAATGGTAAGGCAGATATTGTAACTGTTACTATAGAATGCTGGCATGAGTTGCCTTTCCTAAAAGTGTTAGACACTAGTGCCTATACTGGTAGGAGAAGAGGCAGTGCCTTTTACATCACAACACTGTGATCTGATCCTGAGGAAATTCTAAAGCTGTGCGACCTCCAAATAAGGATGATAAACTTTGAAAAGGCACAATGTAAAGATGACAGCTTGAGCAAAGCAAGGGAAATATAACTAGAGTGATAGGGGAAGAGGTCGAACAAAATGTCTTCCTACCCATATTTTGAGTTACAAATTGGTTTATTGTACATAGTAAGTAAATGCAAACAGGAAGTACTGCATCAGCCATTAATGCCCAAATTGGTCATAAACGATGATGTGGTTAGCATGGTTCCATTCATTTTATCAGGTTTGGTTTTGTTGAAAGTAAAATTTGCAGCATTATGATGAACTGTGTTTGATCAAATGCATCTTTATTAGTGGTCAGATTGTGTTTGTTTAAACAATGTTTTATTGCTTTTTTGCCAACAGGCAAAACCCTCCACTTCTGCAAGATAGCCTCATTGCAAGAGAGATGGCAAGGGAGATCTGTCCATCCTGGGCCCTGAGAGGACATGCCTTTTTCTCCCACCCAACTCCATACTAGCAGACTTCTCTGCAGGTTCAAACCTCTTGTCAGGACCAAAGAGACCTGGCCACCATTCGTGTTAACCCTCTCCTTCCAGAAAAGCCATGCCTATCCTCCCTCACCTGCATCATCAAGTGTCTGATCTGCTGGTCAAACTCATTCAGAGCTTTATCCCTGTGTTGCATTTTGATGCTACTGGCATCTTTATTTAATGTACTATCATACCATGTGTTGCACAATAGTTTGTTCATCCACCCTGCAAAGGCGTATCTGCTCCCAGCTGCTTTGTGTAATGGATAAAGTAGGCGCCACTGTGCTGTCCCATTCATTGGCATCACTGCTGGTTTCTTTTGCACAGTGGTGACACTGAATACATTTACAATAATTCACGTATGTCAATTTCCCAGCTGAGATCGTTTCCTTCACCTTGTACTTTTGAGCTTCACTGGCTCCCATAAATGTTGCTCACTATATACGACATATCAGCTTTGAACTACGCCCATCTTTCTGTGGCTGTACAGATAGTGCCAGCTCTTCACTTACGTGCACAATGCAAGGACCAGTGTTCAGTTGTGTGCCAGACCTTTGGAAATCATTCGCTGCTTTCGTTAAACCATGCTGCCATTGCTTTTTTCTTCCTCTATCCTTTTTCACGCAACTCTGCTTCCCAACCATCAAGACAACACCAGAGCATAAGGGGTGTTTCAAATTTTGTTTTAAATCCACCCCCACCTGGCTGAGATGGGACCCATATCACCATAGGGGTATCCTATGCTCTCTGCCTGATGTGTGCTGAGCTTTCGCACGTGCCTAAACAGGACTATTGTCACAGCCTGGGACTGCCAAGCACAGGACCTCTGATCCTATGAACATTGTTTGCATGCCAACCTCAACTTGCATGGGACTAGACTGGTCATCTGGCACTACCAAAAACCAACCCAAATAATGTCCTAGTCATAAACTAGTCACTCCTACCTTCGCTTGCCTGGCTTTTTCAGTACTCAAGACATCTGATCTTGGGTAATCAGGGTCGTACTCATGATTTTAGTGCTTGCGCCACAGAGCTGGGCCATGCTGCTGCTTTTTTTGCTGGTTTGGATTACAATCAGACTTCTGCATTGTGCGCTGGTTATAAAGGCTTTGATATTTGTGGTTGTTGACAAATTCACTGAAGCATTTTTCTGTTAAAAATAGACTGAACAAGCTTCAGAAGAAAGAAATTATATCTTGACGACCTCATAGGTAGTTACATTGGTTAGGGGGTGTAAGGTACATAGCTGCTTGCGTGGTGGTGTGGGTACTTTGCTCTTTTCATAAAATTATTCAGCAGCCCATCCAGTCATTAGTCTCTGCCAGTCTTGACTCTATTGGTCTCCAGTTAAATCTATGCTCTCCATCGGACTCTGTCCACAACTTTCTAACATTTCAGCCACAGAGTGGTGTCTGAAACTTTCTTATGTTTTTTTTCATACAAGGCAGACCATTAAGGGGAATTAGGATGGCTTTGACAACCTTTTTGTAGCAGGAATGGTCTACTGTATAATTCAGTTTTCAGTGCATATTTTGGGTGTATTTGTTGATCCTTTTCTTTCCTCTATGTGTCTGCAACGATTTGCATTTATGAACACAAACACATTGCCAAGCTTATTACTGCTTACGGTATGACTGAAATGGTATCAAGTCATAAAAAGGCATGACAGCAACTGGTGGTGAACAGTAGACACCATAGTGTTTAGTACTGCCGAAGAGAGTTGTAATATAGACAGACAACAAAACCCCAACATTCCTTACTACACCACAAATTACTTTTTATTGTACAAGAGAAATCATGCCTAAAAATGAGATTGAATGCAGTTGTTACTGCTTCTATGAGTTCTGCTACAGTAGAACAGTATATAAGATGGAGGCTAGCTATATGTGACTTACACCCCTGTATGTTGACAAGACTAACCAAAATAAATGTCGTTATTGAGGTCTAGATTTGCACTAAGTTTGCAAAAAGAGGACTATGTTTTCATGTGGGAATTCTCTGAGGGTTTCTGTAGATTCATTTCTCTTGTCTGTTGCAGATGGGGCCACAGCTAGTGAACAGAAGGCACTGATGTCTGAACTAAAAATACTAATACACATTGGAAACCACCTCAATGTTGTCAACCTGCTTGGAGCCTGCACCAGATCTAATGGTAAGTGTGGTAGTCTAGGAGAGAGAGAGTTTATACTGACACCATTTCATTTATGCAAACACTTATTTATTTATTTATTTATTTACTTAATTACTTACCAGGAAGGTCCATTGGACCAAAGTGAGCCCATTTTGTGGTGTAGAGGCCTGAGGAGAAAAGCTCCACAAAGGTTAAGTAACAATCATAATATGAACAACCCCATGATATTAACAAAAAACAATACAGGGGGTTACAGTGTGATGTAATCATTAGTTTATGCTAAGCACACAACAGATTTTTACATTTATGTAATATTAACAAACAATAAAGGATATACAGTGTTATATGAACACTAGTCTAAGCTAGGCACACTAGATTATTTACATTTATGGTATTACACAGTTCACAAGAAGAGGGTGAGTTGCAGTTGAACTAGTACAGATCTAGCAAATACAATCATTATGCAGTAATTCATGTAGTCAATATAGTTATTATGCAGTGTTTTGCAGTAGTGAGTAAGTTCCTATAAAAAGAATATTAATTTATTGAAATGTGAAGTTTTATTATGAGTAAATTGATAGATTTAGATGGAAATACAAGTGGTTAGTACAGATGAGATAAGCTATGGAGTTATAATGGGGAACAGGTTTTAGGGAGTGTTGATTTACCACATGTGCAGAGCCAGAGAGAAGAAAAGAGAAGAGGGTGAATGGTGGTTCTGACTGACGTGGAGAACAGGGAGAAAAAAATTATTTTAGACCAGCAAGAGAAACAGTATGTGTGGTAGTATTTTATCTTCACAACCAGCCCCAAGAGAAGTAGTGCAGTTTTGCAGTCACTGAGGAAGCCGTAACATTGTCGTGCAGGTATCTGCTTCTTGTCCCTTACATGCAGTTATGCAGGCATCGGTTCACTTCTTCTACATTGTTATATACCTAAAGGACCTTCCCTATTATCTAATGTGGTACATGGAGCACTGAAAAAAGGCATGCTTGTTAGGCACCTTTCTGACATCATAAAGGTGTTTAGCAAGATATTGTTAAGCACCTCTAGTGCTGTCAGAGTTGTAAAAAATTTTGCATTCCTTCCACTTTTGTGAAAATAGTAGTACCTAGAACAACTAAAGCTGCATGCTCTACTAAGTATTAAGATTGGGTTTCTCCAGTCATAACTCTTCTTTTGTGTTCTCATTATAGATGCCAAGATTCACTTCTCAAGCTTTGTTTTGCTCTCAGGGTGAATTTCTTGACATCCAGGTCTTGAACACTTGGTTATAATCAGAGACTTGATCATAATCCTTTGTATTATTGCTGCGCTTCCTAAAATACATGGTGGAATGTAGTCAGATACCACTCTTTACTGCAGTCTCCACTTTTAGTGTCAACAAGACATAAGTAATCTACTTGTACATGTTTAGAGGTACCACTCCTTACTGCAGTCTTCACTGTTAGTGTCAACAAGACATAAGTAATCTACTTATACATGTTTGGAGGTACCACTCCTTACTGCATGTTCCACGCTAGTGCCAACAAGACATAAGTAATCTACTTGTATATGTTTGGAGGCATACCTCTCAACCTCTTAGAGCAAGCAATCTGGACAAAGCCATGAATAAAAGTGGGACAATGGCCCAAAAATAGGGACACATTTTAAATATTGCTCTTACAAACTTAGAAAGGTGATAGAATAACAAGATTTGCATTAGCATGCATTTTCTGAAAGGTATGAAGTCAGAAAATTATTTATTTTTATTTATTTTATTTTACATTTGTTAACCGGGCTAGTCTAGCTGGATAAATCTCCATTTTCAGTAGAGGCCCGGGGAGAAAAGCTCCCAGTGAGACATACTTTTAATAAACACAAAGAATACAAGTAAGACAACAATCGTAAAAAACAAGAATGAGTACAAATTGCTAATAATAAACTAGGCGAATCAAATTCACAAAAAGAAGGTACATTATCAATAAAAGTCCTGACTAGAGATAGGACAGTTTCAAGGGTTACTTAATACATTCCATACAGGCTATACCATAAGGCTCCTACTACAATAATAAAAAGAATGGAAAGAGAAGGAGGAGGAATTAAGTAATGTGAGAGGAAAGGAATGAGATAGTAGTCAAGAGATGAGAGAAAAAGAGAGACTAACAAGAGGATATGGGAAAGGTAAGAAAAATAGGTCAGAACAACGAGTGAATTGAAGTGAGAGGAAAGGTACATGCTAGATATAAAGCACCAGGAGAGGTTAAAGGTCAGGAGAGGGGTGTAGAAAAGTTAGTCAGAGTATTACAAGAGCAAAGCCAGTGATTTTGGAAGTACAGTTTGATTTGTTGTTTGAAGAGGGGTAGGGATGTGATTAGTGTTATATCCCTAGGTAGAGAATTCCATACTTGGCCTGTGGTATTAGTGAATAGTGAGTCACCAGCTAAGTTGTGAGCTTTTATAGGTTTGGTCAAGAGTTTAGAAGAGGAATTGAAGTGTATTAGGTTGGTACAAAATTTTGTGTGCAATAGAGAGTTGTGTCAGTGTAAGATAGTTTTGTAGTTCTAGCCAGCCTAGAAGTTTCAAATTAAGGCAGTGATGGGTTCTAAAGGGGTTGCCAGTGGGCAATGTTATTGTAGCAAGTTGCTAGTTTGTTTAAGTTAGATTTCTTGAGGTTAGTAAAGATAGGAGAGGCATAAAGAGTGGATATAAGATGAGAGGGCTATAGTGGCTCTGACTGATGGGGTGAGAAATGGTTTGATCCGGTATAAGGATCCCATTTTTCTGTTTACAGATTTGATAGTGTTGTTAATGTGTTGATCAAAAGAGAGATTGTTATCAATGGTTATTCCAAGCAGTTTAGTTGTAGAGTCTGGAGAGATGACAGTATTATTGTTAGAGAGGATGGTAAAATGTAGTGGGAGAGTGGTGGGGGTGAAGAGAAGATGTTTAGTTTTTTTAGCATTAAGGCGGAGGTATCGCCTAGTAAACCATGTTTCTACTGTGTTGAAGATAGTTTGGGTTAGTGTAATTAGGTCGGAAGATGAGGTTGCTGAACAAATAATTGTGGAGTCGTCAGCGTATTGAATGCAGGTGGCTTGTGGGATAACAGAGTGGAGATCATTAATAAGAATAGAGCCCTGAGGGACTCCAAGATATGGGCAATAAGGAGGAGATGTGGTTATCCCAGAGAACGGCTTGTTGTCTGTTGCAGAGATATGAACTAAACCATTTTATGGAAAGTTTGTCAAATGAGAGGGATTCCAGGATCTTAATTAAAGAAGAGTGGTTAACCATGTCAAAAGCTTTTGAAAGGTCAATGAATAGTGGTGCTATGGTGGGGTCTAAAACCATGTTGACAGTTAGCTAAGATATTGTGTAGGGACAGATATTGAACAAGTTGTTGATGAATACACTTCTCCATAATCTTTGCTAAAGGTGAGAGAAGTGCAATTGGCCTAAAGTTAGAATAATAGAGTTACCGCCTTTGTGTAGTGGGATAATATGAGAAACTTTCCAGATGTCAGGGATAGTTCCTTCTTGGGTGGTTCTATTAATAAGTATAGAAATTGGGTAGGCGCAGAAAGAGGGAGGGAAGCTTGTCAGCAGAGGGTATACAAGGTTTCAGTTTGAGGAGAAGTCGATGGATGAAGGAGGTAGAGACTGGTTGTAGAGAGAAGTTGTAGGAAGAGCTTGATAAAATATTTGGAGGTAGAAGTTATTAGTGTTCAGTTGACTTGCAAGAGATTGAATGGTTTCAGTAAAGAAGGAGTTGAAAGCATTGGCAGTTTGGTCAGGGTGTCTGGGTCAGCATTGAGTGGGGAGGGAGTTTTGACCTGGGGAAAGGAGTTTATTGACGGAAGACCAAAATTGTTTTGGTTTATTAAAATGGGTTTCTTGTAGTTCACAGTAAAACTTTCTTTGTCATTTAATATAGCTTTTGGTCAAGTTTCTTAGTTGTGAAGGAAATCAGAGTTTATTCTAAGGTGCCTCCATTTGGCCCAGACTTTGTTTCTAGAGAGGATAAGTTTTTTAGTTTCATTTGAGAGCCATGGGGCTGTATTTAACCTCATTCTAATGGTACATGTTTATTCAGAATGGAAAGAAAAGTAGAATTGAAGAATGCTACTGCTTCGTTAAGTGGAAGTATTTTTAAGGGGTTCCAGTTACAAGCTCTGAGTTCGTTTTGAAATAGGTCTGTTTTAAAGTGTTTGGTAGATCATATATTTCTAATATTAGGAGGTGAGGAAAGTCAGTCTTCTCTTGTGATAAAGGTTAGGCAATGATCACTGAGGTCATCAGGCAAAGTACCTACATTATATGTGATGTTAAGTTTATTTATTAGTATCCAGTCTAAAATGGTTTGCTTTTTACTTGGTTTGTTAAGCCTGGTAGTGGAGGTAATGGTTTGAGTGAAACCATTTAGGTTGATGTGAGCGTGGGATTTTCACTGTTGATGGTATTCCAGTCTATATTAAAGTCACCGAGAATTATAGTTTCCTGGGGGTAGTTGATGGAGACCCAGCTAAGAAAGTTTTCTAAGATAGGTATATTGTTACCAGGAGGTATATACATACAGATGATATAAAGGGCTTTTTTTGCATTTAGTTGGAGTTTACTAATGACGGCTTCCACTTTACTGTCCTGGGTTGGACAGGCAGACAGGGTAGAGATGTTGAGGTGATTTTTAAACAGAATTGCAATTAAATGTTTGGCATTATTTTCTAACTTCAGTCTTTAATGATTTGTCACTAATTTGCCAGAAAACCACAATTTTATGAAAAACAGGCCAAAGATATGAGGCAAAAATCTGGACATTCTGTGAAAATCTATACAGTTGAGATGTATGTTTTGAGGTACCACTCCTTACTGCAGTCGCCACTGCTAGTGTCAACAAGACATAAGTAATCTACTTGGACATGTTTGGAGGTACCATTCCTTACTGCAGGCTCCACTGCTAGTGTCAACAAGACATAAGTAATCTACTTATACATGTTTGGAGGTACCACTCTTTACTGCATGTTCCACTGCTAGTGCCAACAAGACATAAGTAATCTACTTGTACATGCCTGGAGGTACCACTCCTTACTGCAGTCTCCACTGCTAGTGTCAACAAGACACAAGTAATCTACTTGGACATGTTTGGAGGTACCACTCCTTACTGCAGGCTCCACTGCTAGTGTCAACAAGACATAAGTAATCTACTTGGACATGTTTGGAGGTACCACTCCTTACTGCAGGCTCCACTGCTAGTGTCAACAAGACATAAGTAATCTACTTATACATGTTTGGAGGTACCACTCCTTACTGCATGTTCCACTGCTAGTGCCAACAAGACATAAGTAATCTACTTGTACATGCCTGGAGGTACCACTCCTTACTGCAGTCTCCACTGCTAGTGTCAACAAGACATAAGTAATCTACTTGGACATGTTTGGAGGTACCACTCCTTACTGCAGGCTCCACTGCTAGTGTCAACAAGACATAAGTAATCTACTTGGACATGTTTGGAGGTACCACTCCTTACTGCAGGCTCCACTGCTAGTGTCAACAAGACATAAGTAATCTACTTATACATGTTTGGCGGTACCACTGTTTTTGCTGCTTTAGCAAAACAGCTACCATAGGTCAAGGTATGGAATATTTACCAAACAGAAACAGACATATCTTACCAAAGAACTAACAAAATGCAACATACAAGTATAAATGAGCAGGCAGATGTGATTTAGAAGGATAACATTTAGGAGCAAAAGGTATAAATTAGCAGGCTGCATATCATATACATGAACTACTAAATATTTGGTCTGTAAGGTACAGGTCTTTTAGTTTTGGTTCTGTCGTGCTCAGTAATATATGTACATGCCTTCCACATAAATCCTTACACTAGCAATATCATGTCATGAGACATGAGCTGCGTGGGGAGGAAGAGACATGCCAGATATCTCGGCAGCTGTTCATTATGTTGTTACTTAGATGTCAGCACAAATGCCAATAGAATCATTTCATATGCTTCTTAGAAAAAGCAGGTTTGTATAACTGGTATAATTACACACAGATGCATACACATATATGATTTACTTTATTTCATTTCACACTACCACACTGCCAGCATTCAATATGTCATTCAAAAAGGCACGGTCCAAATAATGCATGTTACTTTATAAACTCCCAGTCTGTTAATGCTGATACCTTCATTTTCTTCATAACTTTTTCTACTTAGGAGTGACTTGTTTCATGCAAGAAACACTGAAGAGCTGAAGAAAGCAAAGTTGTTTTTTTTTTTCATCCATACTTTAATTCCCTCCTTGTACACCTTTATGGATAATGAGATCACACGTTTCTTTTTCCTTGAAGATCATGCCATGGAGAAAAAGATTTAGCTAAAGTTGTAAACAATAAATGTGATAGGGCTAGGTGGGAGGTAGCTCAGTTAGCAGGTCTAGTAAAGGTACATCCTCAGCTGCTGGTATATTCCTAAGGCTATCTTGGACAGGATATTAAAATCTGTATTGAAAGAAAAATGAGAAGACTTGAGTTCATGTATTTTTCCTGGCTCCATATGTATACCCTATGTTTATTTTCATATGAAATAGAATTTCATTCCATTGTCTGAAGCATTCCAGCAATAGTTTTACAAATATGAAATTAATGATATCTTGTATTAGGTTTGTGTTACTCCATTTATGTTGGATAGCAATTGTACTGTTGGTGGGAAATATGTGATATTAAAACATTTAATATTGCGTTCTTTCTGCCTCAGGACCCCTGATGGTGATCGTGGAGTTCTGCAAATATGGGAACCTTTCCAACTATCTGCGAACAAAGAGGGAAGGATTTATTCCTTATAGGGTATGACCTGGGACATTACTGTAGCTAACTGCATGCTAGCTAGCAAAATATTTTTAACTAACTAGTGTGTCTCTTCAACTTAGTATACATGCACTTAACAAAAATTTAATGTAACTGTATCAGTCAGTTTTAAATATTTTCACTGAAAAGATATATCATTGTTGAGTACATTTCTTCAAGTGATTTTGATGTGCTGTGCTTGTATAAATATGCAAGGTTGCCATAGTATGCTAACAGTTAAGATTTTACATTAAGTAACCATCTGTGACTATTTAACTATCAAATAGCAAATGACAAGTCAGAAAAAAACTATTACAATAAAACATGTATTTTTGCAATAATAAGAATCCACCAAACTGTAGTAGATGTGCCATTTCAACTTTTCATTTATATCTGTTATTAATCTAGACTGAGAAATATATTAACTTGCACCTCTGATCCTAAGAAATACCTCAGTAAGCTTGGAAGCTCCTGTAGTGGTTTTTGTCATACCACAAGTCCAAGTTTACTTTTATTAACCCATTCACCTTCTTTGTCCTACCCTAGGATCATTGTGAAAATCTGCATTCTAATGTTTTTGTCAGCCTTCACTTTTGCTGTTTTCTGTTCAGGGCATACAGTTTGGCCACACGTGTCTTTCTGCTTGCCATCACAGTTTGAAACAGTTCACCATTAAATGCTCCTAATCTCTGGTCCACCACTTCTGCCACAGAGTGTTTGTTGAGCCTTTGTTTTGCTCTTCTGGTCTTACAGTGACGGCTGAGCTTTGATTCATGCTCTACTACCCTTACATTAATAACCTTGATACAAAGTGTCTGTTAAATCACTGTCCCCACTGCACTGGCCTCATTGTATCTGCTAAGCCTCTGCTCCCACCATAGTGGACTCGTGGTGTTTTCTAAGCCTGTCTTCCCACTGCACCAGCCTCACAACATCTGCTCAGTCTGTGTTCTTGTTTTTCTGAGTGCATACTATAAATGAAAATAAATACTCCGCCATGGACCAGCAACAATGGTCTCAACCAAGTGAAAATATCAGTGGTACTGAGGGCCTCCCAGTCCCCTTTCCTCTCTTTAGAATGTACTACAAGAAGTTCAGACCCATGTGAGAGAGCAAGTAGCTAATAGGCTAAACGGGGTACCAGGGAACCAGGAAAAAAGGCTTCTACTTCCTTATCTGATTTTTTATTCAGTTCAAGGATGACCTTTCCAGTCCCAGAGATAAACTGAGCTAATAACAAAAAAGATAATGGTTCCATTCTTCATTTTCCAGTCTGTTAGAGATGAGGCTGCAGCAGTGAAGTTTTAAACCTGGTCCCATCTTTAAACCTATTCTCATGGGGCAGTCATTGTCTAATACAAGGTAAATGCAACACGACTGCAGTAATAAATAGATAGATGGATTTTTTATAAGAAGGGATAGAAGAAAAATTACAAAACTAAAAAAAAAAAAAAAAAAAAAAAAAAAAAGAGAAAACAAAGGAAAACACCAAGCCAATGTACAGTAACTAGATATTAACCTATAATGCTGTTAAACTGGATTCAGATCTGGCCCAGAGACTGAGAAGACCAGCTTGCAAGAAAAGCGCTGACCACTCTGAATGACAAATATCAACTCATCTTTCGTCAGTGTGAAACTCCATATACCACTAGTGTCTCATGAGCTTCTGGGAGCAAAATGTTTTGTCACATCTGGGACTTCATCACTGAAAGATGCAAGGCAGACAGTAAATGCAAAGGTCCCCAGACCACTGGGGCACTCAGCTTCAACCCAGCTCATGTTTTTCACAAGCCATAAGAGAGCTTGTGCCCCCATACAAGCAGGATCCTTAGGAATGGCTTTGATGTATTAACTACTGAGAAGGGGGAAATGTCTTCAAGTGCAGACTTGAAAAATGCAGGCAATGTATAAAAGAAGCATAGCTGCACATGAAGAAAGAAATAGTATGGCACTTGTGGTGGCTGTAAAGTTTTTTAAAAAATCTAAGGAGTCTTTCTTTCTTTCTAACAGGAGAGGTCTCCTAAATCAACAAGCCAGCTGTGCTCCATGGTGGAGGCAGTGATGGCTGATAGAAGCAGGATGGGCATTAGCGAAGGTATTATTATGGCCAGAATGCTCACCAACCGACATCAGAACATTCAGTGGGAAATGCAAGAAGGTAAGAATTCTATGCCTTACAAATGTATTAAAAAGATTGGCTCCTGAAGCATAGTCTAAAAGCAATGGCAGAAAAGTAGTTTCTAGGAAATAAGGAGTTAATTTACAAAGAAATTGAAATTTAATTTGCTGAAGTTTGTGTCTAGAAGTTACAGGTACACACAAACATGGTGATATGTTGATGTATTTACTTTCTGCCATGGCTTCTTATTTACAAAATGTTTGCGTTTTATGAAGTTCGGAACTCAAGCACATCATGATTGCCTAAATTTGCTGGTAAGAGTGATAACATTCACTTTAGTAGCAATAATAATCATATGGTAAACTGATTGCTCATGAGGATAACCTATTTTACAGCTGACACGTGGACTATTCATAAATGCTCACAAAATCAAAAAGCATGTGGCGCAGACCTTCGATGATGCATTTCTTGTTGACTGGCTGTGTGGTATAGAGGGATGCAGCCCTAATTGTGAGCCAGGTAACCAGGGTTTGATTAGCTGTGCAGCCACTGGAGAAGCCAGGCATGGTGGAAGAGGATGGAATGCACACAGCCAGCTTGCCTTTCTCAGAGGGTGATGGATGGATTGCAGATAGTCAGTGAGCATACTGGGTGGCTGTGATTTCTCCAGTGGAGAATGGAAAAAATGCCACCTGTGCATGAGGAAGGGGGCAGGGCTGCTTGCTTGAAACTCCCTTTGTGGGGCCATGCATGTCATTAAACCTGTCCACAATATGGTCAGCTTATTGCACAGCCCTTTACCTCATGTAAAGTGAGCATGCAAGGGGGGATGGAAGTATTAAACATAAAGTCCTCAAACTAGCCCCGATGGCTGCCTACCTGGTGCCGCTCTAGGCCCACTATCATCCTTGGTGATGAGGGAAGGAGTGGTTGAATGTCAGGGGTCTGGTGACTATCAGACATCAGTCCAAAAAGTGTAAAAATGAATAAATAAATGATGTATCTCTCCAAATATCAAAATCAGGACATAATGGCATAGCTCACTTCTGCATCAGTTTTATATTATCTCATAAGACCGTCTTAAGAAAGCAGCTACTTCCATTTAAAATCTCACAAGACGTAATTCCCTTGATGTAGATGAACGTTACCATCTCTAATGCCTTGTTTTTTTATTGAAGCATTAGGCTTCTAGTATTTTTTTCATGTCTTTGCTAATTTTAGTGACCTTCTAGGACTCTCTGCATCTTATCTATGTTCCTGAGAAGATATAGAGTCTGAAGTACTTCCAGAAAGAGTTCCATAAACTATGCTCATGTCTATCAGTTTTTTACTGTCTACTTGCTGATATATCTTTCTGTATATCCCAGTAGTCTCTCATGCCTTCTTTTCTTTCTTCTTACTTCTCTCTTAAGATTTGATCTCCTGTTTTACTTCACCTATTGTCTTACTATGCGTGGTGAGCTTGGTACCAAATAGCAATGCAAATCCACTAAATGCTGAGATAAATCAGTTTTTCTGTATGAGTAATTTTAAAATTGTAGAACTGCAATTTCAGCTTTAAAAATCCCAGTTTTGGAACAGTTTAAGATTAATTATTTCATTAGCATAAATAATGTCCTAATTAAGTAATTGTTTTAAACAATCAAATCCAAATTGACCCTACAATAAATAATGCACTGGCTATGCATGCCCTCTCCCTGTTGTATAAGTAGTTTTTCGAAATAAGCAGATATAGTGGTTGCTTAGAGGTAGATGATGTACATGTCTATAGGAATCTCTTGGCATGTCAAAAGAATCTGACATAAGAAGCAGACATTCCAGTCTTCAAGAATAGGTTTCTGTTGCAGCTTGTTTAACCAAAGGAATGCGCTGGCAGGACTACAGCTAAACCTGTGGGCAGATTTAATGATGTATTGCCCACTTCAATGATCCTTGTATTTCTTTTTTCATTCCAGTGATCTTTTGAAGGGAGTTACGTTATGAGTAGCAAATTCTGCTCCTCAAGAGACAAGGTTATACATTCTTAATCAGGAATCAGAAGTGTACCCACTCATAAAATGGTACATTTAGGGGTACAGATATACCTGCATGTGAAAGCATGTAAAATGGGTATCCCCAAGTGACATTAACCTAGTTGTTACAGTAGAATGTCTGTTATTAATTGAATACTACTCAACTGTCCGTTTTTTTTGCAGAATGTCCAAATTTTTGCCTCATATTTTGGTCTATTCCTCATAAAATGTGTGGCTTTCTGATAAATTGTTGAGGGATGATGTTACTAAATAATAACATACATTTGAGTTTCAGACTTCATAGCCTTCAGAAAATGCAAACAAACACAAAATCCATTATTCTAACAACTTTCTAAGTTTATGAGAGCAATAAATCTGTCACTGATTTTGGTCCTTTTCCCACCACCACCACCATATTTTTGGCTGTGTCCAGATTTTTTGTACTTAGAGTTTGAGAGGTATGTTCAAACCCCAAGTCAGACTTGCTTGCAGTGAGGGCTAATAATAGCCGTTCAGCTATGTTTCCTTGTCTGCAGACTAAAAAATATTAATATCTGAGCTGGTTTGTTTTATGTATTCTAGAAATGTCCACATAGCAAAATAATGGCAGTTACTAACAGCAGTAGTATACCTGTAAAATATGTTAAAATGATGTAACAAACTGCACCCAAAAGCAAAGTCAATGGAAAGTTAGTCTGTGGACTATGATAATGCTGAACTTTTAACAGCTAGAACTGTAGAGTATGTTTTTTTGTTCGTTTTGTCATTGTGCTGTTAGGAACCATGGTTTTTCCAGTCAGAGCATGATATGTTTCTAGGCATAAAACAAGTAGCAAACAGAAAACTTAAGTAATATGTGTACATAGAACTAAAAGGGAGTACCGCATAACACAGGCATATAGGCAAAGTGTTAAACCTGTTAGCTCCAGTGCCAAGCATAACACTTGATCAGATAAAAAGACTGTCACTTATTAAAAGAGCCATGGAAGATTGCAGGAGAGTGGGGGTTCAGAACAGTGCCAGAAATACATAGCTCCACTAAAGAAAAGGATATATATACTGGAAGGTGCAAACAACTTAGGTTTGGCTGTGGGTGGAAGGGCTAGATAAATCTGATACTGAGGTTTGCCAAATTACTCCAGTTATCAAAGTAATAAAATAAGTCAGTGTAGAGACTGACTGGGAATGGCCCCTATCTAAGAGTGCACTAAGGGAAATGGATGTGGAAACTGAAGAAGATATAGATGAATCATACCAAAGAAAATAGAAAAGGGAATTTGAACAGCTTCTTCATGCCACAACAAAGCAGAGAGACAGTCAGAAACAAAAGCGGGACTCTAGGGGCACTACCAATACCTGTGCAAGAAAATTGTTTTTTGTGAGGTAACTTTAATATAGGATAGATGTAGGAGAAAAGCACGTGCCCTTATAGGAGACGATACCATAGCCTCGACTCCATTTCAGAGTATTGCAAACAATAATACTGATTAGTAGAAAGTAAGATGGGAGATGAGAAGTTTGGGTTTAGATCAGGATGCAGCACAGCAGACCCGGTGTTTGCAATGAGATAGCGGAGAAGAAGAAGACAGAGAGGAGGAAAGAGTCCAAGTGGACATTCCTAGACTTGGAGAAAGCATATGGCAAAGTGTCAAGAAAGCTGATTTGAGCAGCCCTGAAATTATTCAAAATCCTGGAAACACTTGTAGAATTAGTTCAGGCTGTGTACAAAAGATCCAATGATACAAGTATGATCGGTGTTTGCACTGTCAGAGGGGTTCCCAGTAGGAGTTGTGGATCATCAGGATTCAGCTTTGAGCCCGCTTCTGTTTATACTAGTGATAAGACTACACCAGCAAACAAACTGGAGGGGACAGATCACCAAAACTGCTGTATGCAGACAATGTGACATTACAAGCAGACTCAGTTAAAGAACTTCAGCAAATGATATGGGAATGGAATGCAAAACTGAAGGCACATGGGATGAAACTGAGTAGTGCAAAATGTTTGTCATGGCAGCAAATAGAGGAAATCAGAAGAAGCAGAAAAGTGATATAAAAGAGAAAAGAAAGGATCAAATTAACAGCTTCAAGTATCTGCGAGATGTGGCTGAGGAGAAGGGAAGTCTGAACCAGGAGATCAGAGCTAGAGTCAAATGGGCTGCAGCCAGCTGGCACATTATGTCAGGGGTAGTATAAGACAGAAGAATGCCAAAGAAGCTGAAATGTAAGGTGTACAAACAGTGGTACAACCAGTACTGCTGTGTAGTATAAAAACCTAGGCAGTGAAGACAGAATAACTGAAGAAGCTAGAGAGACCAGTGCAGAAATACTGGCCAGACAGGAGAGCGGAGATGATGATTTTATTTACTTATGTGCTGTTCACTGTGTTGGTTCACTAGGCCAGCGGCCCTTTTTCATGGAAGACACAAGGACATGTTCATACTGACTCTGACAATGATAGCGAGGAGGACGCACCTTTATCTGTCCTCATACCACAGAAGGAAGAAATAACACCCACCTTCTTCTGGAATTTCAATAAGGACCTCAAAATTTATTTCTGTAATTAATATCATTGGTCATACAGTGCCTTCAGACAAGTCTAAATGATATGACAGACTGTATCTGCCATAAATAACACATTGTCCTGTCTATCCAACCTTGGTGAAGAAGCTTCAGCTACAGTCTGAAGTAATTTGGATACTCCAATAGGAAAAGCTGAAATAGAAGAGGTAGAATGCTTCATCCTTGGCTACAACACTGATCTACATGGACCTTTTTGAAACTCTGCCTAGGAAGACTGTCTGGTTAGGAGACTTGCTTAGAGTTGCACAACAAGAAAACAGAGATTGAGGGGATCAAACCCTGGACATGATGAAGTTCATTCATAGCTCATAGCCTTAATCCTCTATGCAGAATGCCAGACAGTTGCTGCCATATCATTTTGCTGACAAGAACTGTGGTTATATCCTTAAAGGTATCAGGCTTGTCCTCCCCACATATATGTGTTTTGCTCTTATGCCTATGGACAGATCAACAATGTTGCTATATGTGGATGCTGTAGCTTTACAGATTGACTCTGAACAAGAACTTCAGCAAAGAATGTGGAAATAAAATGCAAAACTGAAGGCACATGGAAGGAAACGGAGTACAGATAAGACAGTTATAATAGCAGCAAATGGAGGAAATCAGAAGAACCTGAGAAATGAGGTAGAAGGGAAAATAGTGGAACAAGTTAACAGTTTCAATACCTAGGCGGGGAGTTGAGAAGAAGAAAAGTCTAAATGAGGAGGTCAAAGCTAAAATCATAGAGGCTGTAGTCAACTGCCACAGAGTGTTAGGGGTAGTGTATGACAGAAGAATACCAAAGAAGCTGAAAAGTAAGGTGTGCAGAACAGTGAAGACAGAGAAATTGAGGAAGTTAGAGATGAAGTGCCTGAGAGAGGTGGTAGAATACACACTGTGGGACAGGTGAAAAATTGAGGACATCAGAGCAGAAGTAGCTCCAATTATGGAGAAGGTCAATGAGAACAGAGCATGGCAGTTCGGGAGACATTTGCAGGAATGCAAAAAACAAGCTGGTGAAGACGATTTGGAACAGATGGGAAGTAGGCAAAAGGAAATGAGGGCATCCAGAAAGAGATGGATGGACTGTGTGAGAGAAGACCTGCGATAGTTAGGCATGTCTGTTGGAGAAGGTAGGACAGTGGCACTGAATTCAGAGATGCTGGCGAGAGCTGGTGTGACATTCCGACCCCATGTAGAAAATGGGAAAAAGGGGGTTGATGATGATAATGATGCCTATCTGTAGGTTTGGAAAGGTCAGACCACTGTGTCTCAGTTCTAGTTACAGAGGGGTTAATCCTGTGCTAACAGCCAAGGAAAAAGTCCCTTCAGGGGTGGAGCAGGCACTTGAATTTAGGTCCTTCAGACTCAACTTATTCTTCCTGTTCCTAAGAGTCCTATGGTGAAATGACTTAGTAATCACATTCCCATCTTGAGAAGGAACCTGGATCCTCCATTTGGTGGACATCTTAAATATTTTGCTGTCCATTACTAACAAACCACACCTAGAAAAAATGACAAATGTATAATAATGCTTTTAACAACTGAAACTCTTTGCCAAAACTTGTGCAGAAGCACAGCCATAGTGCAGTAATTATTTTATCTATTTATTTATTTATTTTTGAATCAACAACCATGAAAGAGGAACCTAAAAGGGGAGGCTAGCAATCAGTTCAGCAATATAGCAAACAAATTCTTAAAACAATCACAGAAAGGCAGATCAAGAAGAAACACTAATGTCCAAAAACCAATACAGCTAAGCAGAACAACCAAGCGACAGCTGACAAGTACAAAATTAGCCTTTATTAATAAAGACTCGTTTTATACTTTTCAGCTGTCGCTTGGTTGCTCTGCTTGGCTGTGCCAGTTTTTGGATATTTTATTGGTCTTCTTGTGGCATGCTATCTCCTTGAGGACATACTAATGTCTGACTCCATGGGGCACAGGGGTGACACACTTACTGTGCTCCAGACAATCCAGGTTTGACTAGTAAAACTGACACTGGAAGGGTCAAATGAGAGGATAGGAGTGAGCATCTGATGCAGGTTATCCACTGTCTAAGCTCATTACAATAGTAGCATTAAGAAGTGGGTGAGCACTTTGCTACAGGCAGTGTTCTTCTTGTTCAGGAGGCTGTGCATGAGTGGAAACATGCATGCATCTACTGTAAGCAGTAGTTGCAGGGTTTGCAAAGCTGTCATGGGGTGAGAGAGGGTTAGGGCCTCCACTCCAACTCCACGACAGTAGTATGATGCTGCACCAGCTCCATGATCTCCTCATTCACCTTGAACATGGGTTGGGTTGAGCCAAGGAGAAGCTATGATGGATCTGGTATACCTGGTGAACCAGGAGAGAAGCTGGTAGCAGTGATGATCAGCTGCAGGAAGGGAAAACAAACAAAACAAAAAAAGAAAAGAAAAGCTAATAGCAAAGTTCAGCAAAACTTAGTGCAAAGTATCAGCAAACAATGTCATTGCTTAAGGCAAGTAAAAGAAGAATGCTTAAAAAAAGTTATAGAAATTAAGGGTCTGACCTGAAATATAGTCCAAGATTCACAGACAACTGATTTGCAGCTGCAGAGTCCTAAATATCAAGGATCCCATAGCACAGTGCAGACCATCACTGCTTAGATATGAATCAGGGTAAGCATACACTAGCTGATGGCAAAAGGGAATGCACAATAAATTAATGAAGCCACATTATGAGGGGATCTGGCATTAGAAAGGCTTAATGATGGAGTCATGCTATCAAAATGCATATGGTCAGAGTGGTTGATATCACAGGAAGTGTGCTCGAGTAAGCTCAATGTTATATGCACTCACATGTACATTAAAACACCTCATCATTGCCACATGCACAGTGGCAGACAAACCACATAGGGCAGGCACAGCAAACGGCCAAGCCATTTTATCAAATAAATGTAGAGGAAAGGGATAGAGATATAGAAAAGCTGGAAAAGAGGAGTAGCAAGCACAGAAAAATAGACAAGGGTAACCATAAGGAGTAAATGGTGGGGAGAAGAAGGGTCTGTTACTGTTCTGTGGGGAAAAGTCCCTTTTTATACAAGTAGCTGGGGAAGGTACTGAGGACTAGTTTGAGAGGGACAGAGGGAGAAGTGGGGGCTGCAGGGACACAAACAAAAATGCAAACACAGACAGAAAGGGGTAGTATGGACACAAAAGCAGGGGACAACAGTGGATAAACACAGAAGGTGGAGTCCTGGTGGTGGGGAGGATTGGAAAACAAAAACAATATGGGGAGTGTCACACAAGGTGGAATAGCGCATGGATAGGGAATAGAGCAGGTTACATTGCAAATGTAGTACCAGAACAGAATCCAAACCATAACAACATCAGTCACTTCTGTGGCTAACATCATAGGTTCATAGCTAAATACTAGGCAAATCAGTCTGCAGGCCATTACATATTCAAATAATCCCTCCAGTTTCAAGGTAGGCAACACAAGATAAACCAGGGGAGAATTTGAGGTTTTCCATACACCTAAGTTAAGCTTGAATGTGGTAAGGCTGCTACTCTGCTTGGCATGTACTGGAAGTTTGGTCCAGAAGTGGGAAGTACACTGGGATTTGAATCTGTCATGCCAATGTGATGCATACATATTGAAGCTCATGAAAACTGCCCTTTCGAAATCGAAATGACAGTCCATTAACTCACTGTCGAAGACTGAGCGTGCTTCACCTCAGTGAGTTGACTGAGCACTACATCTAGTACTGGAAAGATGTACTTGTGAGGAGGACACTAGTAAGCCCTGCTCCTTATTCTTTGCAAAATCACTGTACTAGTTTGCATATGCAATACAAGCCAACAAAAATAAAGTAAACAAAATTAACAATTAAATACTAAATTTCTGTTTAAAACATTTAAAGGTGATAAGCTACTAAATCTGATATCTGAACTTAGCTTTTAGACTAAAAACATGAATGCCATAGAGAGAAATGTGGCCATTCATGAACAATGTTTCTTTCTATCTGTCTTTCTCATTTCCTTAATGACTTTCCATCTGTTACTACTGCCCATCTGTATTTCTTTAATGCTAAGTGGTCCACCACTTCTCCTTGACAGCTCTTAGCATGTGTCATGATAGAACATCGATATTGCAAAGGACAGCATTAATTCACATAAATATGCAATGCATGTAATCAACCTTGTTATATTATGAATAAAAGTGACAGGAATCAAAAGCCTGTTTTGCAGGAGATCAAGCTCCCCTGCACCCTTTATGAGGGGAAATTGGCTAACACTCCTTTTCATTTATTTCCACTTTAAGATCATTGCACTTTGGACAAAGGAAGATCACTGACAGGCAGTGTAGCACCTGTCTTGCTCTTTCTCTGAGGTGCACTAACCTTGAACCACTCAAAAGTCGCCAGCTTGCAAGTGCTATGATCTTGCTACAATGTGAAGCAGAAAACACAGCATGTGCCATTGCCACCTTAAAATATTATACTCCAGAAGCTGTGACCTGAGCTCAGGTAATCCAAGCAAATTACTGTGAGCCCATGCAGAAGTGCACTAAATCAGCCAAGTTATACAAAAACAAGATGTCTTTGTCAGTGAAGTACTTTAAATATCACCTTCCGTTCCATTTAGATTTATAACAGAGAGTCTTTTCTGTAGGAGCAGTCAGGATAGTGTTAGTAGAGAAAAGAAGACAGATGATCAGCACACAGGTGTTTTGACATTCAACTCTGCTCACTAATATACAAGCCTGTTTGACTATATATTAATTCTAAGGCTGAAGTATCCCAGAGAATCCCCCTCACTCCAAAGAGAGTGATCACTAAATAAATAAATAAGCATTTCAATCTGCAGTATGTTTTGTATTAGTTTAAATAGGGTAGTTAATTTAAATCAGGGGAGTGTATTCTTTTCGTATATGAGCGTTGGTAAATGTCTGTGCTGTTTCTTGTGTGTATTGAGAGTAGTATTGTATTTGTTAGTTATGCTTACACCTCTACTGATATGTGTTGTTTCACTTTCCTTTGTAATCTCAAGAATTGAGCTGATGCACAAAATTTCATTTAGGCTACACGTGTGTAGTTCTAAATGACAATAACGTTTACTTTGACATTAAGTAGCAGGGTGTGTGTGTGTGGGGGGGGCGGGATTACAAAAGGGACAAAGCCCTCTACAAAAATGCTTCAATACTGTGTTAGTTTTAGTTTTTGCTATTATTTCTATAATGTGTGCATTTATTTTCACCCACTTGTGTATCGAACTGCAGACTTTAATAGATGATGACAAACATCTGAGATCATGAGGCATGCTTTTACTGCTACACAGAAAATAGGATACACTATGTACTGGGGAGGGGGATATAGAATGATTGTTTGAGGTTGCAATTAGTGTTACATCTTTAAAAAGGCTGACGTTATTTAATATACTATGCTTACTGTGCATAAGCAACTTGTTTTTGTTTTTTGCTCTATTTTCTATTTATGTATAGTTGATGATTTGTGGAAACGCCCTCTCACTGTGGAGGATCTGATCTGCTACAGTTTCCAGGTTGCACGGGGGATGGAATTCCTGGCATCTAGGAAGGTGAGTGTCTATATACATACATATATATATATATATATATATATATATATATATATATATATATATATATATATATACATAATATATTTATTTTCTTTCTGACTTAAAAGAATGTTGTATGGAAGTACACATGATACAGGACTGATTTCTAATACTAAAATCATGCCCCCACATGTGGTGGTTGGGATGTCAGCAGTAGGAGACCCTAGTACATGGTAAACAATACCAGTGGAGAATGATAAAGTTGTGCCTTCCCTGGCAGTCTGGTAATATGCTCACCATGAAGACAACCACCTGGGGGCAGCAATTGATCAGAATTCATGACTTGAAACTCCTCTTACTCCACCCAAAGAAACAAACTGGTATTGTTTACACCAAAATCTTACCATAATCAGAAACCCTCTTCTTGTCTTCCTCCATCCACACTAAAATTGCTATAATACCCCACATCAAAGTGTTAGAAGTCTGTGTAGATGAAAACATAAAATTTGATTACTACATAAAGCAAGTTGTAAAAAAAAATCACACCAAAAACTTCACACCTCAACAAGATAAGATCCTACTTAGCAGATGAAGTGAGGAAGCATATAGGGTCCTGCTAAAAGGGAGAAGTTCATCGTGCAGTGGGGAGCTATGATTTAAGTTCTCAGGTCACCACCAGGATAGGGGGCTAGGGTTATGTTCATAAAACATGAAAAATGTTCTCATTGTCAAGATGACAGCTGGGGCATAAAACATTCTCATGAAAGCCCAGGATGACAATCAAGTAGGGATTTGATGGCCAGCAAGCACAGGAACAAAAATGGTTGATAAAAAATGAAAGTGAGTTAATTTGTGTACAATTTTTTGTCTCGTGCATTCCTGCTGAACTCACCCTAGAGGAAGTGAACATATTAGCAACTTCCATTTTACTCTTTACGTTTTTTCTATCAGTTTCATTCCAAATTACTATTTATTTCTCTTTTAATATTTGAAATCAGATTTCCCACTGCAGCTGTTATACTTAAAGTCATTCATAACCGATGTATGCTTTCTTTTCCACAGTGTATCCACAGAGACCTGGCAGCTCGCAACATTTTGTTGTCTGACAACAATGTGGTAAAAATCTGTGATTTTGGTCTAGCCCGAGACATCTACAAGGATCCAGATTATGTTAGGAAAGGCAATGTGAGTATGATATTCATTTTCACTGCCAGGGCAGTTTATTTTCATTAGATAACATCCAATGCCATTGATCCCAGTTATATCATTTGAAAAATGAGAGTGGTCCACTATAAGGGTTCAGACTATGTGTGTTTATTGTAGGGATCACCCAAGTCATATATCCCTCCTCTGTCAGAACAATACAAAATGCAGGCTACTTATTGTAGGGTATGTCCCCTACAGGCTTTTCAAACCCAGTGGAGTAGCTGACTTTCTCTGGGACCAACAAGTAAAAACAAAAGGAAAATCCTCTTTGTTCAAGGTAATCCACTGTTGTATTCTTGTAAGTATTTTCCTGGCTTCAGCTAACCAGACATTCTCAAAATGAAGCAATGAAAACATGAAGCAGTCCTTCTTTTATCCTTAAGTTGTTCTAGTTATATAAATAAACAAGGGAATGTGGTGGAAAACAGCCTTTATGATTGGGGGCAAGGCCATGGTTCCCGATTGGCTTATAGTTGGGCCTGTTGGTTGGAGTGGAGGTCAAATCCCTAATTAGAATAAACGTCATGGATTGGTAGTAGTCAGGCCAGCTGATCTGGAGGGAGGTTAAATCCCTAATTATAATATGAGTCATAGACTGGTTAGGCTGTTATTGACTTCCATCTCCTTGTTAAGGAAAAAGATTCATTTACAATATTATAAAAACAAAAACAAAATTCCACTTTAAAAACTCTTTTTCAACATACTATTTTAGCCATTGAAAACCCATTTATTTTTGCAGGTTCTTGGCAACAATATGTGTGTGTTGGAGTCAACATAAACAGTGAATCAAGGGTGCATGCTTTTACAGGGGCACCCAGTGTCATCCATCTATATAATGAAGCTATCTGAAATTAAAGTGGAGTGCATAAAAACAGTACAAGAAAAAATACATACTTCTCAAGTGTACCTCATTAACCATACCTCTCAAGTGTATTTCATTACAAGGAATGTACCTCATTTGAGATCTTAAAAAGTTCATGTTCCCTCAAAGTTACACATTGAAAGGGTCGGTCACACATCCAATGTTAGGAATATTTTAACTGATATTTAAGATTAATAAAAATGAATTGCATTAATTAATTAAAATATCTTTTTTATAAGTAAAACCAGCATATTTTAGCCAACATATGACACTCCTAGTTGAAGCTGTTAATAAACCATTAGCATGTGTTCCACATTTTGCCCGTTTGTTTCATATTATGAGGGCTAGTCTTCCTCATTTTGGAAAGTTTTTTCTGAGCTATGCAAGAAACATTTTAGCAAAGCACTATATTTCTTTGCAGTCTTTGTCATTACTAATGCAATGAGTCAATGGGTTTATCCTTCCAATATAGAAGAAAGCATATCACTGATCAGTATGACAGCTACATCTGCCTGCAGAGCAGGATACACATGGGGCACAAGTTTAAGACTTGCACCCACCCATCCTACTGACAGTATAAGAAAAAAAGAAAAACTACTTGCAAAATTCATCTTTGCTAACAGGAATTGCCACAACATCCCTTTTCAATAACTACACAGGCAGAGAAGGATTTTTGGCTTAATTGAAATTATAGGTAAAATGTTATAAAGCAATTTTCAGAGCCAGTTATCAGAGTGAACACTTTTAGTTCCAGTGGTGTCCTCATTTCCCTTTTCATTGGGGTACAAAAGGTTGATTTGTATAGTGAGTCACTCATTCTGCAGGATTTAAATCTAGAGAATCTACTTACTAACTACTTAAGCACCATTTCTAGCACTAGTGCATGCTGGTGCATGAGCAAAAGAGGTAATAATGTAATGTAAAGCTGTCATTAGACAAATATAAAATAATAGTGAAAAAATAACTATTAAAAATACATTATCTTCAGTTTGTTCTAACTTTAGTATAGGTTATGTGATGGGTTAGTCATCTTGTGTACTGAATCCTCTTATTCCAAAATAATATTACAACACAAATAGATTATTGTATATATATTCATTTATGAGTATACTTTTTTACACTGTAAATAACAGTGAACATTATTTTCAATGGAGTTTTTGCTGGCAGCATTTTATATGGGATCATGGTACAGCATAGTAAGGAAATTTGCCCTTACCCTGCTGTTGTTTGATCTTGGAGATGGTATATATAATTAGCAAGGGGGGTCAGGAGGTCTTGCCCCTGCAAAAAATTTATTTTAATTTTTGTTGTTTTCAATCATTTTAGATTCAATTTAAAAATAATTGTTCTTTTGATGTTTGCCATTTTGAATATATGGTGCTAAATGATATACTTATATATTCAGATTACTTTTCAAATGCTACAATACAATAAAATTAATTTTCAGCATTATATCTGCCCATTTCAGACTTGCAGATATACACCTGGCAATATCTGAGAACCAACATGGGAATGTTCCAAAGATGCCAGGGACCCACTGTACATTCCACAGGCATACATAGGATGGCAGGAAGCACATATTCTTTCTTTGCATTGCAGATAAACTGTCTTTCCCTTGTCCAGAAAGAAAGGGTTAAACAGTTTTTAATAACCTACCTATATTCACATAGAATAAGAATTTGGGACAAACTACAGTTCTATAAATGTGAATCAGAAAGTTACCAGAGTGTGCCTCCAGCTGATTCTGTAGCTGCAATCTTAACTGAATTTTTCCTACCTTAAAATCCAGCAAGAAAGTAACTCCATGGAACTACATACTACAAGTGATGTATTTTCAGCTGTTGCAATACCAAATAAATAAATAAATAAAATGCACACAAAAGGGTAAAAATAGGAACAAGAATGGGAGAGAGAGAGAGAAGAGAAATATGCAAATGTTTGATATCAATCCATAGCTTTGGTACTGAAGAACTTAAAGACTGTTTTGTTACTTTCAGAAAAAAAATGTTTACTTCAAATATATTCACAGTAGAAATAAATAAAAGAATATGCTTATCAGAAGCAGTATATGTAATATAAAAAATTAAGTTATTTTTGTAAATCAAAATATATTTACTTGCGCAAAGAAGTCTCATATATAAATGAAAATCTTCTAGACCTTGAGACAAGGAGCAGGAGACATTCATAAAAAAGAGAAGCAGAAAGTTTTGATCAAAACATTTTAATGAATACTTTTCAAAAATCATACTTAAACTGTTTGGTCATTCATCTGCATCACAAAAATTGCAAATTGAAGGTGCTCAGTATTAGGATCCTTACAAAATGCAGGCACTGCAACTTATATGTATGTCAAAATAATAAATTATGAAAATATAGCTGATCTACTAAATGGTACAAAACAGAAGAAATAATTTAGCATGGGCATAAACTCAGAATTCTGCAGGATATTTGTTTAGCATATAAGCAACAAAGACAAAATTACTTATGTTCTGTGCATATTTTATTCAAAATAATATTACAGTTCAAATGGCTTTTCCATCAAGATTTCAGTTTTCACAAAAAGGCATCAACATCATCTTTCTACATGTCAGGAAATGAAAATATTGTTTGAGGAACTATTGGGATGTGGTAACTGATATAGTTTGTGTCTTCTGGCAATCATAACTTATTTTTGCAGTTTATATAAAAAAAAAAAAAAAAAACGTCCTGGAAATTCAGTTTTATTGCTGAAAATTTTGACATATTTGTTTAGATATATAAATGTTTAAAAGTTAGTTTTGTGGTTTCTCAAAAACCTGCCAAATCCTCCCTGATGAACAAGTAATGTAAACATGCAAGGTAAGACTATAAATAACATATTACCAACAAGTTACAAGGTGAAGTGTAGTATAAATACAATATAATGCATTTGTTATATAAGGTGTAGTACAATACTGTTTTTTTTTTTAAGTTAAGGTCATCAGGTGTTTAGGTTTTATTAATCAGTCGATATATTTATTTTTATGTTACCAATGAAAGTTTGTTAGGTATTTACTTAACCACTCAAGTTGACATTTTCGATATATATAAAAGATTAGCACTACTTTTTAATAGATGTAATTTTATAATATTTTGATGTTGCAGTAATCATTTACAGAAAATTAAACAGATTAATTATACTGTAAGACTTCTACTGAACCAAAGGTAGATGTTTTAACTGTGTTTAGTGATCTTTTTTTGTACTATTAAAAAATCATCTTTTCCTTTGCACTGTTTAAATATGCCCTATTGTTTTTCTTTGGCTTTAATGTGCATATCCTGTCCTTGCATGGGGTATGAAAAAATTTCCTATCTCCAGGCAACCGTGTAAATTAATTTGCTAGCTATTAAAACAAGAGACCTTGAGATAAAAGAGTTTAACTGGATAAGTTGTACATTATTGTCTGTAATTTGTGTAATGACAAGCATGCAACAATTTGTGAGTTGTTTTGTCATTTATTGACCAGTATGCAACAGTATAAATTAAAAAAAATACTTACATTTAGTGTGCCTGGCACTTTCCTGGTACTGATAAAAATAAAACACAGCATGGAACAACATACTGGCAGATGCTTTTCTGATGAGTGAGTTGGGATTATCTCAGCCGATAAGTGAGCATTTGCACTGGAGAGCTCAAGCCTTTGAACTTTTATGTCAAGACTTTTCTGATGAGTCTTAAGAAGCTGATACTTTTTAGAGCATAAACTTGATTGTTATTATTATTATAATCCTATCTTGTTAATCAAAATCACATGACAGTGATGTTAAATTATGGATTTCTACTCCAAAAATATTGTGTTAGCATTTAAGGTACTGCTAAGCCACTGATGAGGTGCATATCTTGGAAGAGAAACAAATCCTTTTTACTTTAGAGGCTGGTGCATACATTTTGCAGTAAACAGTGTCAGTGACATATTCTGGTAATTAAATTAGACATCCCTCTGTATTAATGAGATACTTGAAAAGGGATTTGCTAAAATTCAGCACAAGCAGACAACAAAGGCATTGTATACTCAGCTGAATTTGGCCTTCTTCAGACACCATATACCCTGTACATGAATAAAAGCAATTTTAACCTTTGTAAATTACATAGTCTGTTTTGTTCGTTGCTATGGGTCAAATAAATCGCATACATAGAAATACAAGCATTGTTGTGATGAGACTAACTTAGTAAAGGTAAAATGACACATTATTTTACTTTGGAAACGTGTTTTATCTATAACAGTTTGACTCCATTGTGCCATACACGTTGAGAAACATAAACGACATATTACTAATTAAAGGCAGGTGCATTTATTTAACATAAAAGAAGGCACAGAAATGTTTTAACTAATGTAACAATACAAGCATGTTGATTGAATCACATGCTTTTTGACAACTTTAAAGCAATATCAAAAATATTCAGTAGTACATATTTTGCTACATCTAGTTCAGAATCTTGAAACAAACAATATTGTAATGCACAGAGCATTGTGATTACACTCAGAAATCAATTAAATAATATCCTTGTTAAGCACTACCACCCCACCTAAGCAACACTTAGAGAATTGGAATTGTTACCCCCTATTATTATTAATAACCTTATGTGCTGTTAAGGTCAGGCTGCACTAAAAGCAGATATTGCTGACCAGTAAACAGCAGCAGCAGGTAGAAATGACTTTGCTTCAACTCCTGTTTCTACCTGCTTTCTGTTAAATTACACAGGGCATTTTGAATTAAACAGTTTCACTTACATGGGGAATATGTAGGAATGTCAGCCACTCCCCCACAGCTTTGGCTTTCAAATCCAACACAACGCATCTCATTTTTTATCCAGTTTTTGACTAATCTGTAGTACATGGGGAAGATAAATCGCCATGCACTTCAAAGAATTATGATTAGATCTCCAATCATAACTACATATTGTTTGTTCTCAACATGGATGCTAAGATTCACCTCTCAAGCTTCTCTGTCAAGATGAATTTCTTGGCATCCATGTCTTGAATTGATAATTTCTTGGCATCCATGTACTGAATAGATAATATTAGTTACAATCAGTGATCTGCTCATAATCCTCTGTGATGCAGTTTGCTGCTGTGCTATTATGAGCTAAAAGTACAAAAATGCAGAATGGAACAGAAATTCTAGAATCATGTCAAGTCTATTATAACCATTCTTTTTTTTATTTATTTTACATACACAGGACTTGTTAAATTATTTAAACTTTGCTTATTGTTATGAAAACATTCTAAGACACTAAGTCATCTCTAAACTTAGACACTAAAATTCAGCTTCTTAATATATATTAAGAAGTAGCCATATTTGGCATTAATCATTTATGACTAAAAAGGCATGCTAAATGCTCTTTTATGTATTAAAAATTGCAGTTCTATGTATTGAATAAAAATGGATATAGGGGGTGGTGGACATTTTGTATGTGTATTTAAAAGTCTAATATGTTGTAAGGAATTTTATATATAAACATAGGTTCTCCACAATTTATAACTTGCTAGACATCCTTCATACCAATTTTGCATAATCTTGGGTGTGATGTAGTAAATTGTATTAACTTGGTTATTTTAGTAAAAGTTTAATTAAAAAAAAACATGATCACATATACTTGCAGTTGTAATTCAATATGAGAAAAATGCTTAATCTATGACATATTTTTCTTTTGTCTTCTTTCCCTTTCTTGCTGATGGCCTCAGCTAAGTATTCAAAATGGCATTTATTTCCACTGATCCAAAAAAAGCAAAACAAAAAAAGGAACTATCACTATTATAAGGAAATATACATTTATGCCTACCTTATAGGTTAACTATCACATGCAAATTGAGATGAACACATCAAATAAATAATGCAACTCAAACTATTTAGTTTTTGATATGAAAAGTATCGGTACCCATAAAAATGTATATTTTTATGCTATGTGATTTATGGTATATGTATTCATTATACAATTTACTTAGTAATTTCTTAATGTAGATTGAAATTGCATTATGTCACTCCATCTCTACTCTTAGCTCTTCTTAGAAAAGGTGATTTATGGAGTTAAGCCCAGAGTGAGGGTTAGAGAGAGTAGTTTTTAACCTATCAGGGACCATGTCTCTCAAATTTACTGATATTATTTCTTAGTTTTTCTAAGAAGAAATACCAAAACTTTATCATAAGATTTCCTTTTTCTTTATCCATATCAAAATAATATAGATAAACTATGAACTAGATTACTGACTTATAGAATTAGAGTAACATACAGATTCCAAGTAAAAGAAAACTCTTCTCTCATCTGTTTTATACATTCATTCCTCAAATTGCATTTATCCAAGAAACACATATACAAGTTCATAGGTAAGCACTAGGCAAGCTGCCCCTGTAGGCCATTCCAAGCCTAGCCAGTTTCCCTTTTGGTGCTTCAATTAACCTATTCCATTTGGTATTAGATCGGCCTTACCTATCTCATGGTTGATAATTACATGTTGCCCCTTGTGAGAATAACTGGAATCATACCATATAAATTAATTGGTAAGGACTAAGCTAACTCCTTCATATACTAGGCAAGCAGTCTTCAGACTATTACTTGCTAAGCCTATAAGCAGACAATGAAAAAATGTGAGAATCAAAAACTGTACCTTGTATCTGTGAGGTAAACACCTTTACCATTACTCTAACCCCCTACCCCCATACCTTCCCAAATCACACAGAGGATATTAGTCCTGTGTAGCACCACTAGACAATTGATTCTTAGATTCATAGATATTCCAAGACCACTGAGTCCCATGATCACTCACACCTTTGCGGAGGCTCTCACTAAAAATCTACCCAAACAGCAGAGACCTCCAAGGTAGAAATGCATTCATCCACCACAACACAACACTAATCATGAGACACATAACTTTCTTAAACAGTGTGCTAGTCAATCAAAGCCCCTAAGGCAAAACAGCATGCCCAACACACTAGTCATAGGTGTCTCAATAGTGAGGCACACTGATGTCCCACTCACTAGGTTGAATAAAGAGAAAGTAACAGTCAGCTGCCTGTCAGGCACCAGGATCCACCACATAACGCATGCACTCAGGTCCCTCAACAACAGGTACAAATATGACTCTGTCATTGTATATGTGGGTGTGAATGACCTGAGACATACCTCCCTGGACTACATGAAAAAAGACATGGAGGAGCTCTCGGATTATGTAGCCCAGGCAGGTATGACCCTACCCCTGAGCAGCATCCTACCATTACCCAGAATGATACCACAGTACAAGCAGAAAATGATTGATTTCAACAATTGGCTAAGTTTCTGGCGTCATTTTAAGGGGATCCAGTATCTGCCTGGAATGACATGATTGACAGACCTCGATGCTTTGCCAGAGATGGCCTGCATCTGTCACCCTTGGCTTCTGGATACTGGCCAAGGCTCTGGCCACCCCTATAGTGCCTTTTTTAGGTGGTGTTCCAAAGACCAAATTACCACCATAACAGCTACAAACAAATGCAATATGAAGGTCATGCTGCTTAACGCTAGAAGTCTAAATCTCAAAATGCACTCACTCGAAGCACTCCTCATTTGTGGTGTAACAGAGACCTGGTTCAAGGCAGAAGAAAGCACCCCTGCAGTATCAGACTATAACTCATTCCACACCTTTCAGCCCCAGAACTTAGACCGAAGCTCCAAAGGTGGTGGTGTTTCCATATTCATAAAATATGCGCGCACCTCTAGACTGGTAGCTCAACATAATGCATCTGAGATATTTCAGGTGCAGCTAACATTGGGTAAGACAACGATTCAGGTCCCCAACCATGTCCCAAGACTCACACTCCACATTCCTAAGCACCATGGAGAATATTAGGGTCCAACCTAACACTCTCATACTGGGCAACTTGTACTACCCCTCGGTTAACTGGGAAAACTACTCCTGTACCAATACACTTGCCCAATGTTTCCTGGAATTCATCAGTTCCAGTGCCCTGGACCAGCTCATTCTTACCCCCACTAGAGGTAGCAACATTCTTGACCTGGTCATTACTAACATGGGTGACCATTGCTCTACACCAATAGTCAACTCCTCCCTGGTTAGATCCGACCACAAACTAATCACCTTGGAAACCCACATCCCTCCCACCTCACCTCACCCGCAAATGTAACCACCATGAAACACTTCTCCAAAGATAACTTTGGGCTCCTAAAAACAGAGGTGACTAATTTCATGGCACTCATGCAAATGGAGAATAGTTGCATGAATGCCGAATCATACACCAATGCACTGTACGGACACGTACACAAATGCATGGATCTCACCATACCCAATAGAACCAAGGCGCTCTCCTACAAAAAAAGGAAGCCAATCTGGTGATCCCCTGCCATAAAGAAACTCTGCAACAGAAGCAGGAAACTGATGCAGAATAAGGTAAAGCCCCAAGACTGGAAAAACTCCCTTATCAACCTCAACAAAAAGTTGAGATCCCTCATAAAATCCTCTAAAGCTAGCTATGAAAACAGAATTGCAGCAGATAGTAAAGACAATCACAAGGCCTTCTACAGTTACGTAAAGTATCTCCATGGCAATACCCAGATTTGCTCTGAGTTACTGCACAATGGTACCTCCTATACCAAGCCAACAGATATTGCCAATATACTGGACGACAGATTCAGTGCCAATTTACCCCCCTCCCACGGACCAATCACAATACCAGTAGATTGCAAGGCACCCAGTATTACTGCTGCACAGGTTAAAGCTGCACTGTCCAAGGCCAAGAATACAGCTTCTGTGGGACCTGACAATATCCCTGGCTGTATTCTACATGACCTACAGAGTGAGCTGGCACCTCACCTGTGTGCACTGTTCAATCACAACCTCACCACAGGCTTTGTCCCTACCGAATGGCATACTGCTACAGTCATCCTTCTCCACAAAGGAGGACCAACTACAGACCCTGGGGACTATTGCCCCATTAGCCTGACAAGTCTGATATGCAAAGCTATGGAATGCATCATCATGGACCTAATAAACAAGGATATAGGGAATCTCCAAACTTTGGATCCCACACAGTTTGGTTTTGTGAGGGGTAGATCATGCCTGCTCAACTTGATTAACTTATTTGAGTCAGTCACCAGAGCTGTGCATGAAGGCAAGGTGGTTCATACAGCCTAAGTTGATCTGGCCAAGGCCTTTGATACCATTCCCCATTCAAGAATCATAGAAAAACTCACTAAACTAGGCATCAACCCCTATATCACTAGGTGGGTTGCAAACTGGCTCACAGATAGAACCCACAGTGTAAAAGTAGCTGACTCCAAGTCAGACTGCAGACCAGTCATGAGTGGAGTCCCACAGGGTTCGGTCCTGGGTCCTCTCCTGTTTGGTATCTACTTCTCCAAAGTCCAGGCCAACAAGAAGGGACTCTGACTGACAAAGTTCGCAGGTGATTGCAAGTTGGGAGCTATTATTAACTCCCCGAGTGATGATGACATCCTACAGAAAGGCCTAGCTGAGACCAACGACTGGTGTTACAACTATGGCCTTAAGCTCAATGTCAAAAGATGTGTCATCATCCCCCTTGGGAAAAACCCAGTTCCCTTGAATTATCACATTGATGGTAGTCCACTGAACACAGAAGGCATTATAAGAGATCTGGGAACACAGGCTGACAGCAACCTCTCTTTTGACCACCACATTGCCACTGTGGTCAGAAAGTCCTTCTATGTGGCACATCTCATTACTAAGGGTTTTGCATGCAGAAAGAAAGAGATCATTGTCTCCCTCTACTCTTCCCTCATTAAGCCAGTCATCGAATACAATGCCCCATTTGGCATGTACCTCACTAGACACCTACAACAACTGGAGAGGCCGCAAAAGTAAATCACAAAGAGGATCCTAGGCCCTAAACACTTGTTCTATATGGACAGACTCAAAAATATCCAGCTATTGTTTGTCTCATATCGCCTACATATAGGCGATCTCTGCTTGACGTACAAAGCCATGTCTGACCCAGCTCTGTTAAAAATGCTATATCTAAAGAAATCCCAATCCCTCTGCACCACACGCTCCAGAGACCTGACCCTCATTACCATAATCAACAGGATATGTTGGAGGGACAGGTTCATAACGCAGAGACTGGCCATGCTATGGAATAGATTTCCCATAAATGTCAAGCAGCGCACCTCACTGGCCCTCTTCAAGAGAAATCTTGATGAGTGGATGGGAAATAGAAAATTCAGCCCAGGGATCACTCCAATGGCTCTACTCAACAGAGGCACTGGGAACTAAGGTTGGGTGGCACGATGGTAGGGTAATCCTATGGGCTAGGCTTGTAAAGGCTTCAGGGCCATTAGACTAGTACACACCTGTAAACCTATGAACCTAGCCAGTACCCTTCCTCAGGCCATACATCCTTTCTTCAGGAGGGCCATACCAGTCAATCCCAGAGTAAATTTGTAGATCCCATGCAGTCACCTATTTTATGTATAAAGGATGACAATGAATTGCAGTGCTTAGCATTGCAATATAAATTTATTTCAGGCATTTAGAAGGCACTAGAATATAAATCTGTACCTCCAACATGTTATATTTATCTGCTGATGAAGATTTAGGTCCCAGGTACTAGTAGTGATGAAGATATTGGACTTGTGGAGAAACAGGAGGTCCAGAACAATTGTGTATTTAATGGTATGATAAGCAAGACAGAGATCTCCTTTCAAAAGTCTATAAGACACTGAATAAAGGGATAGAGCTTCTGGCCTTTCTGATCATTTTGGTTAGAAACCTTTGTAGTCACTCTAATTGTTTGATATGATTAGTGAGATATATCCCAAACAGGAAGGTGTCCTCAATAATTGGCCTGATCGATAGTGAGTTTAAGGAAGTGATTACCTCTTTAGACCTTGATGATATTCCTTTGGCAATTAGCTGGGCAAAATAAAAGGATTTCCTGACAACTGTTGTCACGTGATAGTCAAAAGAGAGGGAGTTATCAACCCAAGTTCCTAGGTCCCAGACAACATTTTCATTTTGTACTGATGTTTTCTACATATTATGATGAGGGAATGGGTTGTATACCAAAAGAGATGATGGTATATTTTTTAGCATTTTATTTGAACCCATTTTAGTACATCAAGAATTTACTAAGGAGAGGGTGTGGTCAAGTGCGCTGCAGTTTTACCTCTGTACTGTGTCAGTTTTCATTGTGCAGGGTCCCTCTGAGGGTTGATGGAAGTGTTGGCAACAAGACACTCAATCAGGTAACAACATTATGAGTGGTCTCTTGGATAAGGGAGATGTCTAAATTGTGATCTTGTTGTCTCCAGCCATGGGAATTGTCTTTGAAAAGCTGAAAAATGCAATCAGAGGAACATATTTAATGTCTACTAAAGAAATATTAATATACTTATACATTGTATTGCATTTCAGTTTATGTTAAACATGAAATATGATGTGGTTTCAGAACTATTCATGTTTTATTCCAATATGACTTTGCAAATATTAATTTAAACACTGGTTTCGGACTTGAGTAGTCTAAAACAATTGCACAACAATGGTACTGTATTATACAGTAATGTCAGTAAATAGTTTTCAACAGATGTAGGAAGTATACAGTTATAGATTTTAACATGATGTTTATTAATACCCTAAATTATTTTGAAATGATACTACCTTAATCTAAATATTTGTACCTTTTTGAAACCTGCTTAGAAGTAAGTATTATTGAATTACAATAAAATGAGTAAAGAATATATGTATATATTTTAGCTGATTAGATTATCATAATATATTATTCAATTATCTTTATTTAAAACTAAGAGGATAAGAGAAACTGATCCAAATATTATTTGTGAGGGTAGAAAGTTTGTTTGGTTAGATTCACTAACCAAACAAAGAGGTATATTACCTCATAGCAATAGGGAATGGTTTTTAAGGTTAAGAATTACAAGTTTGGAAGTTCTTTGTTTTAGTTTTTATTCTATCACTTTGGTGTCACTCAGAAACATGCAAAAATCATACAAGAAAAACTTTTTGAATTCTGTATCCAAGATGGAACTAAGAATAAACAATATTTACATAAACTCACACATAAAACAAACTCAAAACTAGGAAATGAAATGTTTATCCATAAATGTTAATGGTCTAAATAATAGTAATAAAAAGGAGAAGCCTATTCAAGTACATAAACTTACATAAACCACAAATAGTCTTTTTACAAGAGACACACTTATTAGATAGAGATATAAACAACTTAAATATTAATAATTACACAGTACTAATAAACTCTCAATATAAAACAAAAAGAGGAGTAGCTATACTACTGCAACTCAACTATAACACCTAAAATAATTACTACTCATCAAGATACATCAGGTATGTTTTGTCTAGTTTCAATAGAGTTAAATAAGAGAATCTATACGTTAGTAAATCTATATTGGATCCCAGGACTAGGATTAAAAACAGTTAAACAGCATTTTGAAGAGATAATTCATTTAACTAAGGGTAGCCTGATATTGGCAGGAGACTTCAACTGTATAATGAATGAAAAAGATACAGATTCTAAATCCAAAAGAAGAAAACAACCTATCTCTAAAGCACTATCAAAATTTATAGATACATTGTATTTAAAAGATATAAATGAATTTGCAGAACCAGACTCACTAATCTTCACATTTTATTCTCATAGATATAAAACTAACTCTAGAATTGATAGAATATATGTTGCCAATGACCTAATAACAAAATTGACAAAGTCAAAATCATAAATTGTCCTTTATCTGATCATAATGCCATAGTCTTTGAGATAGAGCTTACACCATTTTATTCAAATCCCATTACTAGGATACCTTCCTATATCACAAAATTGAGAGATTTCAAAGAATTTTATGAAGAAACAATCAAAAACTTTCTAGAAATAAATTATACAGAAGATATTTCAGAAATATATGTCTGGGATTCATTAAAAGCAGTTACATATGGGAAGATATTATCCTGGTACATAAATAAAAGGAAGTTATGGAATAAAGATATGCTAGACTTACAAAACAAAGCAGATAAATTGAAACTGGAAATACAAAAGGGTAATGCTACTCAAGTTCAAGAACTTACACAAATCAATAAGAAGTATACAGAATTGCTACACCATAAGATTATGATTAACTTAGAAAAGATAAAAATAAACTCATACTCTACTAATTCAGCACACCTGAGATACTTAACTAATAGAACAAAAAAAAATTAAATCTAAGCAAATAAAAGAAATATTTATTCCCAATACTAACAAAAGAGTTACAGAACTAAATGATATTTTAGAAGCATTCAGACTCCAATTTAACATTGATAATTCCATAAATACTCAAGATACACCTACTAAGGATATAAAAAATACTTAGAAAACAATATTCATATTAAATTAACACAAGAACAAATAGACATTATAAACAAACCAATCAATATGACAGAATTAAAATCACAAATTAAAAAGCTCAAGACAAATAAAGCACCTGGCCCAGACAATATGCTACCAGAAATGTATAAATGAATACCCAATCAAGCCATATCTTTATTATTAAAAGTATATGATATAGCCAATAAAGATTTGAATATACCACCCTCTTGGAAATATTCATTGATATCCCCAATTATCAAACCAGATAAAGATGAAAAACAGTGTTCCTCATATAGGCCAATATCATTACTCAATATAGACTACAAGATGTTTATGGCTATATACAGATAGGATCAAACACTTTCTTCCTTTCTTAATTCACAAAGATCAAACAGGTTTTATTAAAGGAAGAAATACTTCAGATAATATTAAAAGAATACTAACATTAATAGATTATAGCAAACATAAAGTCCTAAATTTAAATGTAATCTCATTAGATATTAATAAAGCTTTTGATTCGTTAACTGGAACTTTCTTTCACTAGTTTTAAAAGAATATAACTTTCCTTCTAATTTTAATAATCTTATCCAAATACTATATGAAAAATCTACTGCATATGTTAAACTGGGATCATATAGATCAGGCCCTATAACAATAAAAAGGGAACTAAACAAGGTTGCCCTTTATCACCATTGTTATTTGCATTACTCATAGAACCCTTTGCAAATCAAATCAGATCAAACAATAACATAAAGGGCATTTGTATTAATAAAATGTTAAACCTTAAAATCCAACTCTTTGCTGATGACATACTATTAACTCTCTCAGATGCAAATGAGTCTTTGAATGCTCTATTTAACTCCATGAATAAATTTCAAAATATTTCAGGCTTAAAATTTAATGAAAACAAAACTAAAATTATGCCCTGTAATTGTAAAAAAAATAATATAAACAAAAGATTTTCCAAATATATAGTAACAGAAAGTAAATTATTATATCTGGGAATAAATCTACTCAATGAATTAACAGATTCTCTAATATTTAACTATAATAAAATACTAGACAAAATAGAACAAACAATTGGTTACTGGAATAAATATATCTTTTCAACAGCAGACAGATTATATCTTATTAAAATAAACATATTTCCCAAAATATTATACTTAATACAAAATTTTTCATTGCCACCTCCCAAATATATTATTCAAAGATACAATAAACTAATTTTAAATTTTCTATGGTTTCCAAATAAAACCCGTATAGCCTTAAATAAACATTTGCCAGATTGGGAAGATGGTGGAATTAATTTACCGGATATTGATTTATATATTACCTCATCTGTTATTAAAAACATAACACTATGGTTAAATAATTCATACACACCTATATGGAAACAAGCCCATGAGCAGATTTACATAGAAATCAATTATAATCACATACAAGACAACTTAACAGTAATACCATCACCCCTTATATGGATGTTAAAAGATTATTTTTTAGGAAAAGAAATAACATTAATAAATTGCCATCAAACTATGTAAGCTCTACACTTTCAGTGTTCAGAACATATATAAACAAGATACCAAATATTAATTCTTGGATTTTCTTATTTTCCCTATAGCTTTTACACCAAATATTCTAGATACATTCCAAATATCTAAAATAAATATACTTAAAGAAGAAACATTACTCTTTTGGCATCAACTTATAGAGAAAGGGAAAATTCTAACAAAGGAACAGATAATTTATAATTATAATATAAATAAAGACAATTGGCTGTTTTACAAAATCTAAGGCATTTTCTTATAAATAAAATAGAACAAATGCAACCTTCAGTTAGACATGAAGCTCCAAAACTCATTGAATACCTTATTCTTATCACAAAACAGCCTTATCAGGGTACAGGTTATTTGTCTAATATCTATAAAATTGTTAAAAACTAAAAACTATCATGAAAAATCATACTGGGATTATTATACTTTAATAAACAACCATCCTCCAGTTGAAGAAGAAAAAGTAATATTCTAAAATCTTCCAAATTTTCTACATTATCAAAATACTGGCAATTATTCACTTGGAGATATCTACATAGAAGTTTCTATACACCACATAGGTTAGCCAAAATGTATTCTATTGAAGATCAATGTTGGAGATGCCATACCAAGATAAAAGCAGATTGGCAGCATGTTTTTATGAATGTATATGTCTCAATATGTACTGGAAATCCATTAATTATTTTTTTCAGACTGTTTATAATGATAATTTTCAATTAACAAAGTCTTTAATTTTATTCAACTCTCCTATTCCAAACTGTGTACCAAAAAGACACTAAAATCCTATGGTCACTATTGGCAATTTCACGTAAAATCATAACTATACACTGGAAAAATGAGGCTTAGCCTCGTTCAAGGAATTTGAGACTTTAACAACAACAGTTGCTCACATGGAAATATTAACAGTGAAGAACAGAACTAAAAGATCTACTTCTTACTATTACTCTTGGATGAAAGTACTGGAAATACTTGAAAATATCGAAGAAGATATATCATCTTATGTTTCTAACTTTATATAATATAGAATTTCAATGTTATTTGCATAGACACCAATGTAAATAGTTATATAATGGTTTGAAGTTAGTAATGTTTTAGAATTGTAAATATGTTATTTATCTTTATTTCATGTAATGTTTAAGACATCTTATTTGAAATAATAAAAAAAATATTTAGTGAAAAAAAGAATTTACTAAGGAGAGATCATTCTGGAGGGTTTGAGTATGAGAAGGTAATTAACAACAACCCCCAGTTTGAAGTCATCTTCAAACTTTGTTAGTCAGAGTTCTTGGCTCTCTACTTGGAGATCTCAGAAGTAACTACCAAAAAGGAAAGGTCCCATCAACAAGCACGAGGGCCACTACTCCCTTCAGTCAGACCCTTTTCTTATCTGCTCCTTTTTGGTTTCTTGTCTTTTTCTTGTGAGCAACTTAACCTAATTTTATGGGTTGGTCAAGAACTAGATTATATTACATAATATTTGCGTGATTACAGAAGAAGCCAGTAAGTCTATCCAGTCTGTCCTTTAAGTTCAATGTTTCATAGGTGATTACTAGGCTATTGACCCAAGAGCCATTGTAAGCCTAGCCAAGCTTACCCTAAAGTTCATAAAATATTGCTGGCATGTGTCAATACCCCAGTGAACTATACAGTTACAATATAGGCTTGTACACATCAAGCATTCACAGGCTGCCCCTGCCCATTAAGGGCATATGTGCCAAACCAGGGGTAAGTTGTGGTTTCTGATCCATTGGTCAAAGTTATGTTTAAATAGTGTTAGGGATGAGCATTGCTTCACATGGATGGGACACCTGTTGCAGAGAAGGGGTAATCTTTGAGGCACATATCTGTCCTGCCAACATGTCCTGTTTAGGTTGCAGACAAGGTCTAGGTCCTTAGAACAGGTATTTCTAATGATATTCATTTTGCAGAAGTGCAAGAAATCCATCATTGTTGAATCAAAGGATGTTTTGAAGACTAGACATAGATCCACATGCAGCGGTCTGCATAAGACCTAGTACAGGGATAGGGCTTAGGACAGTCCACATATGACATGTTGTTTACTCCCTGTTTTCTTTTTGTGAGTAACCTCTGTGGTCTCTCAAGCTGTTGCAAGTGCCTGGTCTAGTTCATGCTGAAGGGTGCATTGTACTCAATGATTGGTCTAAAGAGAGCCAAGTACAGTAGAACAATAACCTCTGTGGACCAGGATGTCATGCCTTTAACTTATAAGTTGATGGTGTGGTTATGCTCTCCTAGGGAAGTGGCCAAAGATAAGTTAGGAGTCTAGGAGCAAATCAAGGGAGTAAACCAGCTATGGGAATGGGTCAGGGATGGAGTATTCAGTTCTGTGAAAGAGGTGAAAATAGAATGTCAATATGGCTACATAGGAGTGTGAAGCTAGCAATCAGGGTAAAAGATAGAATTTATAAGAGGTGAAGAGGAGGAAGTGGGGTAATGGAGGATGCACAGTATAAGGAGACTAGCAAAAAGGCAACAAAGATGAAAAGGGCAGCAAAGGCTAAATCTGACAGTGTGGTAGTAGGATGAATTGAGAAATGAGACGAGATTTTTAGGGACACAGCAGAAAGAAGAAAAGAAGTGACAGAACTGAACATGGTGACCAAAGATCAAAGGAAGATCAAATGATACAGAAAAAAAAATCAGAAGATATATTTTGTTTCCATCTTCACAGATAAAGGCAAGGAAAGAGTGCCATGCTAGGAGGGAGGCAGGCCAGAATGGGGAATGCAATGGACAGATGCCATAATTGAGAGACAGAGAGAGAGAGAGAGAGAGAGTTGAAGATCAGAGGAAACTGAGATGGCTGCTATTAAAGAGGATAAAGTATAATGACTAGATGGGCTATCTTTTTCAGTACTCTGAAATCTGGCCAGGCTGTTGGCTCTCCACATGACAGAGATTTTCAGAAGATTACTGTCTAATGTAGATATGCCTGAGGACTGGAAGACACCAACTGTTGTGCTATTGTAAAGGGGAAGGTGCAAGAAAATTCACTGACAGTGGCAGGGGAAAATGATGGCGAGAGTCCTTAGATGAAGGATGTTAATACCAAAGATGGCTATCTGCAGGGCAGCAAACAAAATGGGCTAATGAACAGAGGAAACTGTCAGCATGACTAGTTACAATTTTATTGGGATACAGGTGAATTTGATGGGAAGCAAGATTAACAGACATAGCCTACCGTGAAGCCATTGACAGAGTCCCACTCAAGTAGATGGTAGGAAAATAGGAGGGGTCGTTATTAGGGCCAAGATAGTGAAACTGGATAATTGCATGGTTAAATGGTAACACACAGAAGTCATGCTGACAGAGACACTGTCATAAATTAGGAAAATGACTAGAGAAGTATCACAGTAGTCTGTCTTTGGTCCATTACAATTTAGTGGGTTTGCTTCAGCCATGCCGGAGATAATACAGAACAGAACAGAATCAGCGTCTGTCCTAATGAAACAATAATAGACACAGCAACAGTTGTGGATGGGAGGAAGAGCCTAGCAAATGATTTAGAAAACCTGAACAAGTAGGCAGAAAGGTGGCAGTTGTGGTTCATTGCAAACAAGTGCAAAGTACTGCACTTAAATCACAATGATCCTAGAGTGAAGTATCAACTGGGAGAAGTGGAATTAATGAGAAGAGAGAAGGAAAAATCTAAGAAAATCTAAGGGTATTAATCACACTTGGACTGGACAATCAGGGGCTAAGAGTGCAGTCCCAGCATTACACAGAATGATTGGGTGTATTTTAAGGGGACAGATTCAAGAAGCAAAGATGTAATGCTTCCATTTCACAGGAAATGAACACCAGGCTGCTGAAGGGAAAACACAATGAAGTTACCAGAAAATCCATGGGATGAAGGGGAAGAGACAGCTGTTAAGAGGAGCTAAATCACTTCTCAAGTGAGAGCAAGAGATAGGGGTGGGGTGATGCCATGGTACTGGTGCACAAGTTCATGTCAGAAAGATATGAAGAGGTTATTCTGAGCAGGAGGAATAACGTGAAGGACAGAGGAAAGGAGGGGAACAGACAGCAGATTACTGGGACAAACTACTGCCTGGATATTTGACAGTGTTTTTTGAAAGGACAGTTATGGGCCCATGGAATGCAGTACTGGGATAAGTGGTGTTGAAAGAATACACAATGCATTCATGAGGGGGTGGGACAAGTAGAAAAAGGTAACAGGGAGGTAGGGAGGGAGAGGAAGTGTGGAGAGGAAGTAGAATGTTAAGAAATTTCAAAAGGCAAATAGATAGCCATATTTGTCTCATTTTGTTGTTGAGCTAAAGTAATGTGACTGTCTGTACAATGGAAGATTTTAATATCAGATTTATCTCAGTACATAGAAGACATGCAGATGTGTATTGTCCCACTAGTTCTCCACTGGGCAACAGCACTCCTGGCTACTCCACTAGGACTTTCCAGGAAACTGAATAGATTGAAGAAATCATTACCATTTTATAGAAAAGAAATTGTTAGCACAGAACTTAAGATAACATATTAACTTACATAATTTTACAGATGCAGTCAAAAGGTAACTTATCTCTAACCTATGCTAGCAATTCAGAATTGCTTTCATAGTAGTTTGTATTCAGTATTGCTTATGTATCTTTTATGTAAATATGCTTAAGTAATGGTTGTGTGTAGCCATTAATTTGAGCTGCTCCTATCTGGAGAGGTGAACTTAAGTTTTTGAAAATACACATATTTTTTATGTTTGTTCTGAAACTCTAGTTATGCAATATTATTTGTTTGTCTCTTTATCACTGGCATGAGTCTTGGCTGATGGGGTCTCTGGACCAATCCATTTACATAGCAAACAAATTAATACATACGTTTGATTAAAGTTTTATTAAAGGCAGAGAGATTTTCTTTTATGCAGTTGATTAATAAGGACAGCACTCTGGAGGATGAATTTTCAGGTAAGAGTTAGTAAGATACCACCACTACCAACAGGTTACATTGAGTTAATTTAAAATCAAGACTCAGATAACATAGTGATTTTCAACATGGTTGCACATTGATCAACAAGTTGAAAGGAGCTATCCCAGTGTTAAAATTGAAACTATGTGGAAAAGAGCCAGTAAATGCTATCAAATTGGAAATAACATTCAGTTACTGACTAGTAATTACACACCGTGGATGCCAGCAACAAAGAAATTTAGAGAAAAACAACCCGAAAAAAAATCTCAGGCTGGGTAGAATTTCACAACTGCTCAGAAAAAGAGTAGTTCAATTTTCAGTTTTGATATAGGAGATGACTTCCAGTAATTTAAAGGAAAAAAATAAGTCAAATGTACTTAGAGAACTTTAAAATAAGTGAAACACTGACGAGATGTATAAAGTCAAATAATAAAAAAAATGGAAACATAGAAGCTTTAAATAGCTATTCAGCTGAACTGACAAAACTGCAAAAATCAGGATGAAATAATAAAAAAGGCTGACTAAGTATTCCAAAAAAGAAAACGGATTTAGAAGACAGAGCGTGCAGAGAAAATTTGAAATTTTCTACTGTACCAGAGAAATTGGAAGGAAAATACAGCATTAATTTTATAAAAGTAAAAATAAGCAGCTGAACTGGTGTCCCACAGCAGGATTTATTAACCAAGAGGGCACATTATGTGTATGCTCTAAATCTGGCCATGGGAAACAGATAAGACCTATATTAGTAACAAAGTAATCTTGCCAGCAGAGAGAGTTGCTGATGACTAAATTGTGGCAAAAGGGGAAAGTATTAATATTTGCAGGCAGCAAAGTGTTTGAGAAAAATTACTATTTACTGTACACAAGGTAGAAGAGAAGCAAATTTATCTGAGAGGCAGATGTGAGATTCAAACTACTGTATCCAGCTTTCGCCAAAATAATTTGTCCTGGATGATCAAATATATTTTTTGGACGCAGGGCAGTCTAAGGATGAGTTTAACCAACAAAGAGTGAGCCATCAAGCAAAAGGGGACTCAGCTTCTCATTCTTCTGACAATAACAAAGCCCATAAAAGACTTTACCAATTAATTATATTATATTAATTATATTATTAAAAAGAAAAATGCTTGACTGACACTACATTGGACTTGAAACAGAGACTGGCACTGGGAAATGACCAGGAAGAAGGCCAACAACACTGTGAAATTGACAAATAAATAAAAGTCTATAAAGCATTGATCCACTTAGATATAGGAAGAGATAGGTTAAATCTGGCTTTGAAAGAAGTTGCTGAGAAAGACAGAAATTGGGTTGACTGTGTTAATATAGTGGGTAAACTATGTATACCCCACTTTATGTCATCAGTGCTTAGAAGGACACTGAAGGACCTGAAAAAGTAACTGTAAAATATTTTTTGTTTTTCTTACTGTTTGTATAAGAATTTCTTCATTGTGAGATATCCAGACTTTACACTGTGAAAAGGTAAGAAATGTCGGACAGAGAGAATAATGTTGTTATCCTGGGTTGCTGGTGTGGGAGATGTAAAACTATATTGATCACATTATATGCAGAATTAATAATTTCTCCTGTTTTATAGAGATGGATATCTAGATTGATGCCCTTGCTTTAACCTATGAACACATTTGTTTTAGACAAATAACCTTTAAAAATACAATAACATGAAGAAGAGCATGCAAATGGTAGTTATTTCCTGTTTTTGCAAAGTCTTTGGCTATTTTTCCCTGATTCTGTGGTCCTCTGGGCCTGCATCTATTGCAGTGACCTCCTCTGCCTCAACTACTTTTGACAGAAGGGGAGTAATACTGATGGTGAGACTTGCAAAACCAGAAAGATTGAGCACCTTTTTGGTTCCCACAGAAGGTGCACTGGGGTGTCTCAAACTTCACTTCTACTGCAGAGAGCATCTTGACATCTTGCTCACACTTCTGCAAGTGATCTTTAAACATCTTATCAAACAAGGTGGTTCCATCAAAGGGGGAGTTAGTAAAAGATGCTTTAAAGTTGTCTGCAAAATCATATAGATACAGCCAGGCATGGCACCTCATAGTCACACCTCCTCCTGCTGTTCTTGCTGCTCCATCTGCTGCATTATGTAACAGGTGCATGGAGAAAATCACTATATTGGACATAGCTGGCAGTGTAGCCTATAGTTATTTCTGTGCCTCCAGTGTAATAGGGTTCTTCAGACTGAATATAGCCTGTTGTGCTAGATCTCTCTGGAACCTAGTCATATAAGTGGCACAGTTCACGACCCTGATAGTAAAGGTACCTGACAGATACGTCCATTTCCCCAGCCTCTCCATAGCCCAAGATACCTTATTGGGCAGATGAACAGAAGAAGAAGGGTCTTCAACAACTCTTTTTGATGGCTGCTGAGATCATGTTGGAGTCCACCGGGAGTGTTTTGGTCAAAATGTTTTTTATCTTTAGGGGGTCTAAGGATTTTGTCATGATTCCTTTTGAACTGACTGTCAAGTGTCTGGTTCCTGCCATGCCTTATTTATTACCAGCTCTACCATTTTGTCGGCTGTGGGACCACCCGGAAGTAGAAGGGGTCATCGTGTAAGCCTCAAACAATACTGCATTTGCCAGAGAGAGGGTTTTAGTTGGCCAGGATCCACTTTGCCTCATGAGCACCAGTATTTCAATAAAGGACATGTCCTTGAGAAGGGATTGTGGGAAGTTTTCTCTATCATCTGAATCAGTATCCAAAGTGACTTACTTATCTGGAGAGTCAATGTGCTTCCTCTTGCACACCTTCTTTCCAGGTGGCTCAGGGGATGATGCTCCTGGGTCCTCTGAGGGCTGTCTGAGCTATGGCACAGAAGGTTTGAGGCTTATGGACTGAATCTGCCTGGGTGGCACCTCTTGCAAAGCTGAATACAATGAGCAAGGGTCATGGGATATCCATTGCCGAAGAATCTTGTGCATTCACCTTAGGATGTGAAGTCATTCTCCACAGCACTCAGAAGGTAGCACTAGCTTCACCCATATCTGAAGTAATAGCACCCTCAGTGGGATCGAAGCCCTTGAATGGAGACAGAACAAGTGACTCTGGCAGATTTCTCTGAGGATGGGAGTGGGGCCAAAGTGTCAAAGGCAGATGACTCTGACAAGACCAATGGAACAGTCCACCTGACTCTCTGTTTCTGACATGCCACCAATGGGTACAAGTGGAGTTGTTCTGGAAGAGTCAGATCCAGACCTACCAGAACCATAGAGAACCTCAATGGCCAAATGAATCCAGAGATCACAGCCGATGGGCAGACCTGTGAGGGGAGCCTGAACTGGCATGAAGGGTACAGATCCAATCAGCTTCAGAGCCGATGGATCAATAACACCTATCTCAATTCAGGTCTGTGGGAACTTCTGCTAAAGTGATCCAAATCTAAATCTTAGGCACTGTGATTGGACAGGAAGGACTTTGTTGACAAGGCTGATGCTGGTCTAGAAGTTGTTTTCCCCACTTTCTTTGGAGAATCCTGAATTGTTATCTGAGCCAGTGGCTCTAGATCCAGAGGTGGGGTATAGGTGGGTGTTTGAGAAAAAAGAATCCAGCAGCCAAGGAGTCTTCTGTGTCAACATGGGAACCAGAGTCTCATCTGGATACTTTTTCAACTCTAAGTATTTAGGTTTTAGAGCTTTCTCTGAGGATTTTTAGACTTTGCTTGCTCCTGATCTGGAGGAAGGAGACCTTTAATGGTAATTTATTTCTACTATCTGATAAAGCCCTGGGTCTGAAGCCAGCAAAGATTTTACACGAAGACTTTAAATACACCACCCTCAAGAAGACCACAAAAAGTCAAGGGGGTCTTGGGGGAGATTTTGTGGCTACAACTATTACTTTTCTTGAAGACTGCCTTAGGATCCATGTTAAGTAGTAAGGTTAAGCTAATTAAACTATGCTGAAATATTAAGACTATAGCACATGCACAAACTGTAGAAATAATGGTAACATTAGAAAAACACCAAATAATAACTCTACAAGGTAAGAACAATCCTAACATTACAAATCACCACAGCTAGTAACTGTAAAAGGTACTGGTGTAAACAGCTGACAGAAGAAAGATGACAAGAGGGCCAACAAGGACAGACTGACTAACTTCTAATGTGTAAATTCAACAAAATTTCTATGTAACACGTTAAATTTGAAACACAGAATAAAGTATTAAGAATTAGCTGGCCTTAGGCTGGAAAAGAGGCTACTTTCTAAACAAAACTTTCCAACAAGAGGTGGAGCACTTTTCTGGCAAGATCTGTTCTGCATATCCATGAGGCAGCAAATGAAATCTGAGCTATTCAGGGAGGAGCATGGCATTTGGTGTAAAAAAAATGTAGGGAGGACTCAAGGCAAAAACATTAAGTCAGCTGTATCATTCAGATCCAAACGGGCTCAAGGACCCATATGTCAGATTGGAGAGACTGAATGAATAGAATCAGAGTATTAACTGATGTTTCAGAGAGATAGTATCAAAAGCAGCATTTCTTAAATAGAGAGAACCAAGTAGGTCTGAAAATGTTATGAACTTGAAAAGCAATATTTTATGTGGGATCAGGCTAAATACAAAACAATTGTCACTGAACATGTGCATTTGACTGCAAATCAGCAGTTAGAGAATAACATATTAAGTTAGATCTTAGTTACTGCAAGTGTGCATGTGTTTGGTGGGTGGCTCAGTTTGTTTTGACACATTTATATGTGTTTGTTGATTTATTTTTTTCCTGTGAGAGGCTTGTACTCCTTTTCTGATATTTTCACTTTTTCTTGTTGTTTGATGGATGCTCATTGTGACAGAGTCTGAGAACCTATAATCTAAAGCAAAGTGTAGCCTTTCACATAGATTATTGTAAAGATTATGGAACGTTTTGTTTTAAAAACATACTCCAAGATAAGGTACAAAATTTGCTATTGTTACTGCTTAGTGGTAAAGATATTATGTTAACGTATTCTCAATATTTTTCTTCTAGGCCCGTTTGCCACTGAAGTGGATGGCACCTGAAAGTATTTTTGATAAAGTATATACAACACAAAGTGATGTGTGGTCATTTGGAGTTCTGCTGTGGGAGATATTTTCATTAGGTGAGGAGTGTTACTGTGTAAGTTTAAATCCTGTCACTCTCTCAGATACATTTATAGATTAGAAAATAGACAACAGAAAATGTAAAGTAGAACATTACTATAATGCAACATACCAGGAACAACTGCTTCCAAATCACAAACCATAATGGCAGTATTTAGTTCTATGCTAATGCTCTTCTTAAAGTGAAATTCGTTCTTCAGCAGTTATGTGCAGTGTTATCATGAATACGTGAAACAATTCACAATGTATTGCAGGAGTTAACCTGTTTCACTGTCTATCAGATAATTCAATATTTATAACATCTATAAATTATAAACTAAACCCACAAGTGACACACCATAGTTTTACTTGATTAAAAAAGTGTAGAAATGCATGGGAGCATGTGTGTACCTATATGCGTATATACATGACAGAGGGAATCAGCAGGGAAGTGGAAATAAAAATTAAATTGCTTCAGGCTTAGATGCATAATCCTGTGAAAGGTTTGGTTTACAAAATGGAGCAGCAAAGAGAGTGTCAAGCATACCTCTCAAATATCTCCGATTTTGCAGAACGTCCCTGATTTTGCCTCATCTTTACAAACTGCCCTCATAAAAATTTAGATTTTTCTTTTAAATCACTGAGGTTTATAGTCAGCCAGTAATGCCAGACATGTCCTACTTCTTATTTGTTCAAGAAATGCATATTGGTGCAAAACCCACTGTTCTGTTAGCTTTATAAGTAAATTACAGAAGTAATATTTAAAAATTGGTCCTGATTTTTAAATCTTTGTCCCTCAATTATTTTTGGCTTTGCCCTGTTTCTTGAGTAGTAGACATTGAGGGCACTGTTGTCAAGTGCCAAGCTGAAATAGATGCAAGCCCATTGAATCAAGATACCTCTCAGAGTACTCAGATTGCAAACTAAAGCCCATGGGAAGTGAAGTGGTGCTGTCTGTCTGTCTGCAATATCAGAAGGATATGCAGCACCCATGCTAAGATGACTAGAGACACTGCACTGTTGGCCTGATCACCATCTTACCAGTACACAAACCTTTCTGCAACCCCAGAATGCTCAAACACACGCATGCGCGTGCACATATGTGTGTGTATGTCTGCTTGTCTGTATTTATATATATATATATATATATATATATATATATATATATATATATATATATATATATATATATATATATATAATTAGAAGAAGAACAGCCGACATCAACACCAGGGATAGTGACTTGGAAAGAAGGCTGTGTGAGTATGCGGTGGTAGCGGACGTTAGGTGCGAAGTAAGGTAAGTGTGGATAGTGACAGTCTGTGGGTTGTACATAGTTGTGTGTGTGAGGTTTAGTGTGGGTTTGTGAGGATTTTGGTGTGCTTGTGTTCTGTGTGTGGTTTTGGATAGGGATGTATTTTGTTAGTTGATTGTTGTTATTGTGGTGTGTGCAGTGTATGGGGTTTCGTGTTTGTGGACTGTCGGTTACTTGTTTGTTGAGTATGTGGTGTCGATGTTTCTGTTGTCGGTGAAAGTAGCTGTCGATGTTATAACCTAGAACCCTATATATATATATATATATATATACATATATATATATATATATATATATATATTTTTTTTTTTTTTTTCCCATCCATCCATCCACAACTCCTTATTCCCATTTTTGCAGATGGGGTCAGGGTGTCACTTCAACAGTGACAGTCATCTAGAGTCAAGGTTTACTCACTGGGTGGCTAGCCATGTACCCTATCATATTTGGCACATTTGTTTATAGTCTGAGCAACATTTCTACAGCCCTCTTGTTCCCTAATGGGTAATAGCCTTATAGAATACTGCAACACAACTGAATTAAAAAAAAATCTTTTAATTCCAAGCAATAAACTTTAATGGCAACATTTGCTTCTGTGCTGAAAGTCTTCTTAATCTTAATCTGAAATTTGTCCTTCATCAATTACATCTAGTGTTATCGCTCATACATGAAACTATTCACTATGTATTGCAGAAATTACCTCTTATGTTCCTGTCAGATAATTCAGTACTGGGGTGTCAGCATTAAAGGTAAGCAGTCAGCCTTTAGGGCCTCAGACTATTTCTACATGTGCTTCTTTATGTTATTTTGTTAGCTAGTGTGCCCTGTCAGTATTTAATTTGCATAACAGGACATCACAAGAGCAGAATATAGGTAAAGTAGGACACAACCAGTGGTAATGTTTTTACACAGCGCAGTTAACAGATGAAACAGAATCTAATGGCAGTCAGAGTAAAATCAGTTCAGGAAAGGGTCTTCTTTTTATTAATTACATATTTATACTATGTCAGAATAGAAAAACAGTAAGTTTGTCAGTGCTACTGCTTAATGGATAGGTAAACATGAAAGGGGACCAGGTGTCTTTGTATTTAAGGCAAAAAGAAAACCTCTTCCACTTTGACAAGTATGATCTCCTAATACAAGATTTCCTAGACTCCTGTGTTACACTGACTCCCTGAGAAAAAAGAGATCTCTTTCTTGCAGACTGATGGAAAAGCTAATGGGATGGCATAAAGTATTATGCTTGCAGAATGGGTCTATATTACGTCAAACTCACAGGAGTTTGAACGTTGTAATATCGAACCGTGAAGTTTGAAACCCAATAATTACAAAAACACAGAACAGCAATTTTTTTTCCCCAGGGAAAATAGTCGCTGTTCCATTACAAAAAAAAACACTTACACTTTAAACTTAAACCTCCCCACACCCCACCCCTACTTAAATATGCCAACTCCGAGATTGCACCACAGTGGAGGAAATAGCAAAACCCCGAAAACGGCCCTCCGATTTTTTCCCTGGGAAAAAAATTGGTGTGTCGTGGCTTCGCTATTTTCATATTTCAGACTTTTGAGTTCGGTATTACAACGTTCGAACTCCTGTGAGTTCGACATTGTAATATAGACCCTTGCAGAATGCTCTGTGTATACTATATAAAGAGGCTGGACACAGTGTGTGAGATTCAGTCTTCCTCTCAGGGGGGCATGGAGTGATCAAGGTATGGAAACTACTAGTGCACAGGAATAACTGGAAGGGTGTGACTGTTTTATGGCTAGTCAATTTAGTGGAGCAAGTTGACAATGACATGGTGAGTTCATTGCATCTATTTGGAAACTCCAGCAGATATTTGTCTTATTTTCTATGGATGACTGGTGATACTTACAACTTAGGGATGCAAGTCTCAAATCACTTTTCAGCAAGTGACTGCCATCTAATAAACCCACTTTAGTGGTAGTCATTCAGCAGAAGTTCTGAAAGTCCTGTCCCTTCCCTATATGAAGCAAAGAATTGCACCATTATCAACTGTTGGCAGAACAGTGGAGGCTGTGAAGAATGAGTGAGTATTTGTGACAGAATTTGCAGAAGGGAAACTATATCCTTATTTAATTGTATTATACTTTGTCTGGCAAAACTTAAGCCTCCAAGGACCATTAGACCTTAAATGACAGTATCAATATCCCAGCCTAGTGGAAGACAGCCACTGTCATCCCTTTGCACAAAGGTGGAGCATCCACCAATCCAGATAATTATAGACCCATCAGCCTAACTAGCCTCATCTGCAAGGCCATGGAGTGGATTATCATGGACCTTATTAACAAGGACATTCCAACCTCCAGACACTCGATCCCTCATAGACTGGTTCGTCAAGAGAAGGTCATGCCTGTTAAATTTGATCGATTTCTTTAAGACAGTCACCAAGGCCATGGATGGGGGAAAGATGCTGCACACCACCTACCTTGACCTGGCCAAAGCCTTTGATACTATTCCCCACTTGAGTATATTAGATAAACTCTCTCAACTAGGGATCAATCCATATGTTACCAGATGGGTAGCAAACTGGCTCACTGGTAGAACCCAACTAGTCAAAGTAGGGGAAGCCACCTCAAGCAGTCGGCCCGCAATGAGTGGTGTACCCCAGGGATCAGTCTTGGGGCCTCTGCTGTTTTGGATATTCTTTTCTGAGGTGCAGGCCAAAACCAGTGGGCTATGGCTGACTGAGTTTGCAGATGACTGCAAGCTGGGTACTGTCATCAATTATCCCCTAGTGATGTGGACATCCTCCAAGAGGGTCTTACCCAAACAAATGACTGGTGCCATAAACATGGCCTTAAACTGAATGCCAAAAAATGCATCATCATCCCCTTTGGGGAGAGTGACATCCCCACAAATTATCACATTGATAATAAGGTCCTAAGCATTCAATCAGTCATGAGGGACTTGGCACCCAGGTTGATAAAAAACTGACTTTTGACCACCATATTGCCTCTGTTGTGCGGAAAGCTTTCTACATGGCCCACCTCATTAGTAAGGGTATCTCATCCAGGGACAAGTTGGTCATAACATCCCTGTATTCTTCCCTTATAATCCCCATTATTGAGTACTATGCCCCTTTCGGCATGTACCTCACAAAGTACATGCAGCAGCTGGAGAGACCACAGAGGTTCCTCACCAGAAGAATCCAGAGCCTCAAACATCTACCCTACACAGATAGACTAAAGGCCCTGTCCCTCTACTCAGTCTACTACAGACTCCTCAGAGGTGACCTCTGTCTGGCATACAAAGCAATCTCAGATCCCAACTTGATGGGACTGCTGCATATCCACAAGTCAAGCGCCACTGGAATAACCCATATGTGTGACCTCAACCTGGTCTGTAATATCAATAGGACTTGTTGGCAGGACAGATTTTTGTCCCAGAGACCCTACTGTCTGTGGAATAAACTCCTACTCCACTTCAAGCAGAGTACCTTATTAATCCTTTTTAAGCGCAACCTGGATACCTGGATGGGGAACAGAAAATACACCCCTGGGATTTCACCTCTGTCCCTGCTGGACAGTGGCATAGGGTGCTGACTTGTTGGAACATGGGCTAAATTCTTGCCTAGACTTGTAAGGGCCTCATGGCCAATAGCCTAGTAACTTCCTATGATCCTATTAGTGGTATGGATGTATATGGTTGCCCTTAAACATATGTTCTGGGTAACATTCTTGTACCATAGTGACCTGAAGCTCAAAGTATGACTCAATAACCCAAGTTCAGTTAGCCGCTTGGGAAATGGAAGGACTGAGGTAGGGAGGATGTCAAAGCCAGATCACCCATCCTGGGAGAAGGGAGGTGGTATACCCACTGTACCACTTAACATCAACCAGGGAGAGAGAGAGAGTTTATATACTGCAAGAAGGAGCAAGTTGGTGGGTGGGTGAAATGTGTTGAACATAAGTCAGGAGGTAGATCGGGGGAAGGGCAAAGGTCCAGCTTTAGGAAGTCTTAACAGCACGCAGAGAATTATAAGCAAAAATAATACGTTTTTTAGTCATAAAAACAAAAAGAATTTAAAAGTATCATTAACCAAATGTGGTATAACTTATGACATAGGCTTATGTAAATGCAACTTTTACTAGATACACATTGCTTGAAAGAAATATAATTTAGTTCCTGGTTTGTATATTAAGAAGCTTAATGCCATCCTGGTTCTGAAAAAAAGAAAAACAAGTACATCCATTTGCCTTCTGTAGGTGTTGTCTTAGCTGCTTTGTAAAGGACGTTAAATTGTTTTGTGATCTGATTTCCAGGTAGTAGAGGCTACTTTAGAGAAGAAACTTTCTGTGGATACAAGCTTAAAGAGTGCATATACAGTGTAGTACTGGTGGAGGTTTTGCAGAGAGTCAACACTACTTCTTATTCAACGTTTATAGTAGTTGTCAAAGATGAGTTTAAATGTGAGTTCATTTAGTAAGAATGAGGCATTATGCCAGATTAGAAGTCAGTTTTTTTAAAAGTAGTGCAGTGACATTCAGTACTTGGATGTAGATGATAAATCATAAAATTGTATTTTGAGTTGCTTGCAGTACTGAGCAGTTTTGAGTTGAGAGTAAGGCAGTGATCGCTAGCACATAACTGATTCTAGGCAGTAGTACATTAATAGCTAAAACATTTCTGCCTTCAGTACAGAGGAAGATGAGCTCTTATTAGCTACTTTTAGTTGACTGAGTACTAGGTGAGTTTTTCTCTCAGTGGTGAGATAAAAGGTAACACTACTCGAGCAGATGTACAGGATCCTTGGGAATAAGCTGGAGATTGAGAGAATGATCCCAATGAGGCTGGAGAGGTCCAGTCAGGTACATGAGAGGTATGTTATACATTCATAGAGGGAGCCCCATCACATGAATGTAAACAGATATAGTATATGGTATGGTTCCCTTTCAGGTGCTATGTATGCACTGTGACATTTTTACCTATGACATCATCACTGGTATAGAGGAAGGTGACAGAATCATTCATTACAAGTACTTGTTATATCTCACTTTGTATTTACAGATGTGTTGTAGATGCTCAAGGTTAGAATATTAATAAATACTTAATACTAATATTGATTATTATGGTTTTTGTTATTGATTGCTCATCTGCTGGAATTGCATGCTAATGTTGATCTCAATTCTGGTTGTAATAAAGTGTTTCATTTAAAAAATGAGTAACAGAAGCCATGTGCCATATGTCTTTTACTGTCAACCCAAACATCAATTATTGGCAAATGATCACAGGTAGTATGTCACAAAGAGCAGTTAAGAGGTCAAGTTGTTAGGATCCAGACCAGTGTGCTTTCTCAGTCTGAGAATTCATCTCTCCTAGAAGCAGGAGTTATCATTTAGAAGGGTCCAAAAAGCTGAATGAAAAGTTAGCTGAAATCCCCTAGTGAAAACTTCATGTCATTGCTCATGTCCCCCCTAATGGTGAGCCTTGTTTTTTCATGTTGATTGCCGTATTGTAGATAGCTTCATCTGCCATAGACAAAAGAGCATCTGCTGGAACACAGACAACTGCCACCAATATTAACTTTGTGGTATTGACTCTGAAAATCAATATGGACTGCTTGCACTGTCAATATGACCCGGTCATATTAAGTTTGTACAAAATAGAATGGCAGTATCACCACTGCCTTTGGGTATTCTTTCTACATGGGGATACTGTATTCAGGTGGTGAAATCTCAGAATCAGGAATAGCATGTGTTAACGATGTGTCTGAGACAGCTGCAATACCAGCTGATAAAGAGTCAGACACTTTTGTGGCAAATGTGGTTTCTTTTTGAGGCTCCTTGCACTAATGTGGATAAATGTCAGACCTTTAGCAGTTGTTAATGCACTTTCAGTAGGGTCAGTAATAGTGTTACTCCGGACAGATCCTTGGTTAGGATGGATGTCCCTGACAGCAAAATAACAGATGCTGAACAAACAGAGCCCTGATAAAGCATGCATGCTTGTAATGAAAATGGAACACTCCTTGAGTTTCACATAAATGAACTGAATCACCAGGTAAGGTGGCTTCTTAACAATCAACAGGAATTGCTTGCCTAAAACACCATGAATATGATTTTAATCTGTGGATGTATATTACATAATGCAAATAAGCATGTAAAGGTATAAGAGCAAGAGCCAATTAACATCTTTTTATTGGCTGAATGTTTCTAGCTTGTTACTGGAAGCCGTAATGTGAAGGCAACAAAATCCTATATGTAAAAAATCCCAGCTTAGGGAGAGGGGTAGCTGCTTGGGGTGGATAGTACTGTTGAAATATCTAGGCCTCCATTATTTACTGCAGAGGCAGAGACATGGAGACGTCAACATTTTATGCATCTCATTAATTGAAACCAAGTATGTCAGATCAGACGTACGGCTTATAAGCCACAAATTACATGATGCAAAGTACAAATGTAACTAGGTTGACCATAAGTTCACTGGATCTTTGCTGCATCTCTAATGAAGTCCCATAAGAACTTAGATTGGTTGTATTTGTAGTCAGTAAAGCTACATTTGTTTTTTGCAACAAAGATTGAGTGAATTTATGGTTTATAAGAAATGGCAAGTAGCAAGCAAAGTGTTCTGAAACCTACAGATGTCCAGAGAAGACAGTGATCCAAGTGGTTTGACACAGGATAGTTGAAAGGTAATTATACAGAGGTATCAGGGCAGGGTTCCAGCTGTCCTTCCAAAGTAATGTAAACCTCTCTTGCAGGTTACACAAGGGATTATCCTCTGTTTCCCTGTACCAGTCAGTGCAACTCTCTGTGGAAAGAAAAATAAGCTATAAATAGCACCACTAAAAAGTACAGCTGTGTAACTAAACTTACCATAACAGTAAATTTTCAGATAGGTCATTGTTGCAGACGCCTAAGCTATATGAGGCATATCCTGCCAAGGACAGGATGACTGGCCAGCTTCTACAGCTTAAGGGCACCTTCCACCATAAAAGCTTATAACTCAGATACTCTTCTTGCAAAAGTCAGAGCAGTGGATAACAATGTCCTTACTATTTCACACTCATACCTCCTGTATCAGAGACACATGGAATATATGCAAATGATCCTTATGAACATCAGGTGTTTCAGCTAATTAGTGATTCTGAATGCCCATGACTTGTTTCGTCGTTTTAATGGACAATTTCAGGCCAATAAAACCAACCCCCCCTAGCTGTGGATATGCATATTTCGGCCTTGATATGACCTCATCAGCACAGCACAAGCAGAGTGTTTGACTAAGCATTAGAAACACAGGTCTGTTATACCCAGCTGATGTCCATTATCATTAGGGTGACTGTATACAGGAGGTTTGGGAGGTAACTCAGTGGAAGTTCTGGCTTTGTTGGAGTTTTCATTTTGTTTTTACTGATTGTTTTTTCAGTGACCTTCTCACTCATTGTTTTAGTTTGTTGTTTGGGATATTTTTGAAGTGACCCTAATGATAATGGACATCAGCTGGGTATAACAGCCCTGTGCTGTGCTGATGAGGTCATAACAAGGCCGAAATATGCATATCCACAGCTAGTGGGGTTTGGATTTATTGGACTGAAATTGTCCATTAAAATGACAAAACAAGTCATAGGCATTCAGAATCGCCAATTAGCTGAAACACCTGATGTTCATAAGGATCATTTGTATATATCCCATGTGCCTCTGATACAGGAGGTTTGGGAGGTCACTCAGTGGGAGTTCTAACTTTGCTGGAGTTTTCATTTTGATTTTACTGATTGGTTTTTCAGTGACCTTCTCACTCGTTTTAATCAGTATCAAAAGTGGATTTTATCATTGGTTAAATGCTGGTGAATAAAAAGTGTTAAACTGAACCTACAACATGAAGGACAGATTGCATTTACATCATACAAGCTTGTTAAATGTTACAGGTTCAGCTGTCTAGATACAGCCTTCATTAGTAATTTTCCAGACCTACTTACACCCTGTATTCTTTTAGTGAGGAACCTCTGTGGACATTCCAGTTGTTGGATATGCCTGGTTACATACATATCAGAGGGGGCATTGTACTCAGTGATAGGTCTGATGAATGCCAAATACAGTGGAACAATGACTTCCTTGGACTTAGATGCCATACCTTTGTTTATAAGTTGTGCAACATAGAACAATTTCTTCACTACTGTAGATACATGATGATCAAAGGTAGATTACTTTCTATGTATGTCCCCAGATCCCTGACTACTGTGAGAAGTCTAAGGGGTGTGTTGTCAATATGATATATCTGCTACATAGTACATATGCTTACAGTACAATATAATAGTCTCTTTCAGGAGGTTCAAACATTTTAGCACTCTGCATTATGTGCAGTTACATTTTCTTTTGGGGATGAGGATGCAAAGGTTCATTTATGTTATTCAGTACAACCAACTTATAGAGGCACATAAAGTACTTAAACAAAGAGACAACACACCTGCACTTAAAAACATTATTAACCCCTACAACAATCTCAGACCTCTTCGTTCTTCCAATAGATTGTTAGTTCAAACTGTCAAAACTAATAATTCAGCTGGTGTCTCTTTCTTTGCCAACTCTGTAGGTAGAACTTGGAACTCTCTCCCCACTGACATCACCCTAGAATCCACTCTGAGTCAATTTAAGAAAAGACTCAAACAGTATTTGTAACTAAACCGGCTATGTCCTTGTAGCAAGCCTGACTAGTTCTCTCCTTATGATGGAGTCTAATACTTTTATTGCAATTCAGATGTGTCACAAATTCTAGGTCTTTTACCTTGTGAATTCTTAAACTTTGGATATTGTATAACTTGCTTAAATAAAGAGTCTGTAAACAGTGTTTAACATGAACCATGTCATTTCTTTCTGTTTGTACCTTGTACCCTTTCTCCCCGGGCTTCCGCTGAAAATGGACATGTATCCAGTCGGACTATCCCGGTCAACAAATGTAAAATAAATAAATAAAAATAAATTAAAAAATAAGTAAGGAAATTATTCACAAAGTGTGTTCAGGAACAGCAATTGCTTCAGTCTGTAAAAAAAGCCTACCAGGGAAAGGAACATACTCAACATTGTTTGTGTTCCTAAAGAAATTACTGTTACTTCAAGTCAAGTTTTACCACTGTTGATGTGCAGTGATTATGGGGTTATATATATTAATTGTTGCTAGATAATTCTGTCAAACTGAAATCTAAACCAATGCACAGAAGATTAATTACAGATTATGTGGAAGCAAAACAGTCTATGTAAAACTAACTGGAGTGAGGTGTTCAGTGGAAAAACTGGGAATAAAATGAGGAAAATTTTGAAAGAGAAATTGTTTGGGGACAACAAATCAGGATCTAGGCATACAACGTCAGGGGGATATATTTCCATAAGAAGAAGATACCTGATTAAGGTGAGAGACAAACAATATAAGAAATGGAAGAGTGGTTGAACTACAGCTTTGAAAACTGAAATAAAGAAGCTGGACAAACAAACTAAGCATAGTGTGAGAAATATGAAGAAAATTTCCAGCATTCATAATACTCTACCTAACATACACCAATATAGATACAACCGGAACTTGTCCCAATTCTCCCCACATACTCTTAATGATACTTTGCAAAATACTAACTGGAATCCATTAAAATCTCTTCCTCTTAATGAAGCTTTGGAATTTTTCAGTACTACATTTCTGACTATCCTAAATAATCTTGCCCCTCTCCAGCTAAAAAGAGTCAAGACAAAACATGCCAACTGGCTCACTAAGTCGACAAAGCAAATTCTGTCCTCTAGGGATAAAGCCCGGAAAGCCTGGCTAAAAAACAAAACTCCTGCTACCCTCATCCAATACAAACAACTTCACAATCAGGCCAAACGATTAGTTCTCAAAAACAGAAAAGATTACTTCCAAAGCCTCCAAACCAGCATAATCATAATCCCAAGAAATTTTGGGGAGCAATCAACACCTTACTCTATCCTGGGACCATCCATAATCCATGCCCTGATCCAGAAAAAAACACCCAATGAGTTAGCCTATCTCTTTAATTCTTATTTCATCGACACTATTGCTAAGCTTACTACTAGCTTCTCACCCATCAACACTAACCAACCAAAACCCACTACACTACATATCATAGCTACATTACCCACATTCTCACTGTCCCCCATACCTACTTCTACCATACAAAAGCTCCTTCACAAACTAAAACTATGCACCTATGTCCCAGATGATCTACCTGCAGAATTCTTACAACTAACAGCCTCCTCTATTGCATACCTGATCAGCATTCTCCTTAACAGGTCCATTCAAGAATCCTGTGTACCTGATATCTGGAAAAAAGGCATATGTTCTCCCACTTCACAAAGGTGGCAATAACTCTGACATTCCTAACTTCCGGCCCATTGCCATTCTTTCTCCCATCTCAAAAATACTAGAGAAGTGCATTCACACTCAGCTCCTTAGCCACATGACTACAAACCACCTCCTTTCCCCCACTCATCATGGCTTTAGGCCAGGACATAGCACTAACACTGCTGTCATTTCCTTCCTGGACACAGTTAATAGAGCTAGGGATGATGGATCCATAGTCTCTGCACTCTTCCTTGATCTATCAATGGCATTCAACACAGTTTACAACAAAACATCCCCCTTGTTGGTATTAGGATCACCAGGACCAGATGGGTTTAAACCAAAAACATCCAAATTATCCTTATCTGCAGATAACCCTTGTAAGATACCTTTCAGGTCCATGGTGCCACAAATAGCTGCAATATATTCAAAACTAAATGACAATAGAAAATATATGTACCAGGTGGCGATAACACACAATATTTATCAAAATAGGTCTCGGATCGCCAGATCTAAAGTATCTTCTGAAGATGTAAACATACCAACCAGCTTGAGGTTGTGTTCCTTGTGGTCATTGCAGTGCATGCAGATACATCTTTAAGACTAAAGAATTTACTAGTTGTAATACCTCCAAGGTATACCAGATAAAAATTTTTGGTAACTGCAGTACTGACTGGGTGATCTATTTGGCCACATGTACATGTTTCTCTTTCTACATAGGCCAAACTTCCAGACCATTCAGACATCGGATAAGTGAACACCTCAGCGCTATCAGAAATCATAAGATTTCTAATGCTTTATACAAACATACTATGATTCACAAAACCGCACAATTCAAATTCACCATCATTGATAAAATTGAGATGCACAGAAATCTTAAAGCAGGCTGGCATGACATGGATTACCAGGTTAGGAGCTTTATTCAAACCTGGTTTAAATGAAACAAATTAGTCATTTAGAGCCAGCTTCTGATTTTGCTGATTTTTTGATTTTTTGTTAATGTCATAGGATTTATTTTTCATGTTCATTGTCTATATATTTTTATTCACAATTTGTACATATTTGTTTTTTAGGGTGTATATGCCTTTAATATTTCTGGATATATAAGGATATACCAGGATGTGCTATCCATACTATTTTTGTTGCACTGAGGAAGGCTTGTCTCACAGCTGAAACCGGTTTGCAGTATGAAGTTTTCAGATATTGCCACAATAAATTAGATTTAGGCACTCTTCTCCCTTGTGCTGGTTCATTTTTGTTGTACTCTGATGCTCATGGTTTGATCTGTGCACTTGTTCTACCTTGCATGTATTTGGTTTGTTCCTATTCAACACAGTCTGGCACTCCCTTCTGCTTACTAAACTCTCAAACCTTGGCACCTCTCCCTCAGCCCTTCAGTGGTTTTCCAACTATCTCAGTAATAGGCAACAAGCTACCATATGGCAGCGCTGCTCCTCTTCTTTCAACAACACTAATACAGGAGTACCCCAGGTTCCATACTGGGTCCCCTTTTATTTAGTATATTCATCAATGACTTTCATACAACTCTTACCCACAGTAATGTAATCCAATATGCGGATGATTCTACCATTATCTGCTCTTCTAAATCTGCCTCTACACTACAGCAGCTTACCCAAAAGGCATTCACCTCAACTGAATCCTGGATGTCACAGAAACATCTTGCCCTTAACCCCAATAAAACTAAACTCTTAATATTTACCACAAACAAATCTAGCCCAGTTGACAAGTCTGAATTTTCAGTTCATTCCCAAAGCAATACTGTTATTAAAGTTGTTCCCAGTACTAAACTGCTCGGTGTCATTATTGACAATAATTTAACTTTTGACCTTCATATCCATAACAACATAAAAAAACATCAAAAGCTAGGTGCCCTCTATAGGCACAACTACTTTCTCAGCTTCTCTGCAAAAAAGCTCTTGCCTCCTCATTCCTGCTTCCTACTCTCCTATATGGCGCCCCCATCCTGACCAATATTCAGTCCTCTCTGAAAACTAAACTCAATTCATGCTACAACAAAGTTGCCAAATGTGCTACAAATGCTTAATTCTCCTCTCACCACTGTTCCACACTACAATATCTTAATTGGCTGGAATTCCCCCATTACCTCCCATATCTACAACTAACTACTGCCCATAAACTTATTTACTTCCCAGCAACCTGCCCAGCCCTCACTGACATCTTGACCATCTACCATCCTAATCGATACCTAAGGTCAGAAAACAAAATGCTATTAAACACTGATAAACCTAAGCTCTCAGCCGGTCAAATGCGGTATTCTTTTACTGTCTCCAAGCTTTGGAATAATCTCCCTCCTTCAATAAGAACTATCAGTAGCTCCACTGCTTTTAAAAAATCCCTTAAACGTCACCTACTCATCACATTGGATTGCACCTGCACCCCTAATCACAATCCCATTACCTGACCCCTCCCTAAATCCTACTCATCCTATCTCTACACCTAGGCTTTTTACTACTCCCCTCTATCACATCAACTCCTTCTGCTGACACTTAGCCAGTGCCATCCCTACTCTAAGCCTTCTGCCTCCTTCTTTTTTTCCTTTAATGCAATCTCCTCTCTCAGCTAACAATCTTACCTACCATCTAAACCTTCTATTTCTATACTTCTACCATGAGTTTAACAATTCTTTACTGATATTAATAAGTAATATAATGTTATTGCCATACTACTGTATGTAATTCTTACCATATTATTGGATGCTGTTATTTACTTATATAATGTACTACCTCTGCTTGATATATTCTGTATTATATGCTATTTTTTATGCAATTACATGTGGAGCTTTTCTCCCCGGGCCTCCACTGAAAATGGGCTTATTCCTGGCCCAGTGGATTTTCCCGATAAACAAATGCAATCAATAAATAAATACATTTATATAAAGATATTGAGCATAATAAGAAACTTTTTTACAGATAAGATGTGAAAGGAGTAAAGACATACAAATTGATAAACTGTGTGTAGATTCTAAAATGTATTCTCAGACACAACAGAGTATAGATATATTTACAAAATCTTATGCAAAACAGTTTGGCTCCACAAAGGGGGTGATAAGTTGTCCTAGTGACATCCAGGTAATCTCAGATACTGGAATCAAATTAGATTATATTGAAAAAGAACTGCTCAAACTGGATTCAAACAAAGCACAGGGAGGAGATGGAATTAGTAATAATGACCTGAAAACACTTCAGCAAGAACTTACAGTATGATTATATCTTATTTACTAGGTCATATAAATATGGGGAGATTCCTCAAGAATGGAAACTTGCACACTTATTAAACCTGTCTTCACGGGAAAGGAGAACTAGGACAACCCCAGAGACATATAAACCCTTAAAGTCTACTTTCATGTTGTGATAATGGAGAAGGTAATATTGGATAAGTTATTAACAGAACTGGATAGGCTGGGACTTGAACCATATATCAGCATGAATATGTTGAAACTAGATCTATTATTACCTGTAACTTGATTTTCTATAACAATAAAATAAGAGCTATTAATGAAAAATTGTGCTGTGATATAATTTATATAGATTTAACTTCAGCATTTGACACGGTCATACACAAAACATTGACAATAAATTAGAACAACTAGGTATCGATGTACTCTTGATAAGATTGATAGCTCTATGGGTTACAAATAGGATATGGCAAGTATCATATGGCAATTGGACAGGTGAAATTCTTGGTTACAGTCAGTGTATCCCACAGGGTTCTATCCTAGGCCCTTACTTGTTTAGACTGTATCTTTTAGAACTAAAGTTTTCATGTGAGGTGTTCTACAGCCTATATCCAGATGACCTGAAATTGGGTAAACTGATTACATGTCTTTCAGATAAGGCATGTCTGCAAATGAACTTGACTAAATTGACCATTTGGGCAGAGAAGAATAATATGCTGATAAATTCATAAAAAACTCGGGATATGAAATTTGAAGGCATAAACTAAAATGTGAATATTTAATACAACACACACTGATTGAAACTGTAGATTCATTTAAGGACTTTGGTATATGGGTAGATCCAGCTTTGAGTTTTTCTAATCATATCTAGCAATTGGTTAATGATAGTTACAGAAGTATAGGTTGTATAAAAGATTTATAAAGTCTAGAAAATCAGAAATGATGAAGTCATTGTTTGTTAGTTACATTACACCCAAACTTGAGTATGGAATAACAGTATAGAAACCATATAGAAAACAAGCATGAGTAAACTGGAAAGAGTACAGTGGAAATATACCAAGGGAATCCATGGATGTGCAAATTCAAGTTATTATGAAAGACTAAAATATCTGAACTTGTACAGTGTCTCTTATAGATATCTAAGAGACCTTATTCAGATATATAGGGCATTTAGAGACAACTGTCTCTGGAAATGTTTGGAGTTCTCAAAAAGTACTAGAGAATCATCCGACAAACTATGTAGAAGATTCTATAGGAATGAGAAGTGTAGTAATTAGTTATCTGAGTGAGCAGCTGATGCATGGAACAGACTACCAGATTACATTACAGCAAGTATTAGTTTAGATATTTTTAAGAACAGCCTGGATACTTGTTATGGATCATAGGTTAGTACTAGGCTAACTGGCCTTGTGGGCCATTTTAAGCCTAGCCAGTCATCCCATTTGAGAATTAAACCCTGCACCTTGTGTTTGTAAGGTAAACACCTTAACCATTATGCTAACTTCCCAACCTGGGAGCAAGTGTTTCAGTATATTGGTAGGCTAGAAGGACATTAATGACAGTGCTTAAAACATTTGTATGTATGTATATATGTAAACAGCTGAAATTATACTTTTCTAAGTTCTGCTCTTTGAATGCAAAACTATAACAGCCTAATAGGATATAATTAAACTGCCTAAAAAATTGGCATGGAAAATGAAACACTGGTGGCAGTGGTGGGTTTATAACTAATTTAATGCAGCTGTGCACATCTGGCTACAGAGAGTCCATACTAATGTCTTTGTGCAGATTCAGCAGTTGTACTAGGAGATCCAGGCAGATTTATTTATTCTTTCGACATTACTCATCTCAACAGAATGTAGACATTGTTTACTCATTTGTATGGATTGATTTATTTTATTTGTATTTGTTTTCCAGTGTAGATCACTGATCTGCATGGGCCTTTTTCAGACTCAGTCCATGAGCAGTGTCTGGTTAAGTGACTTGCTCAGAGTCACACAGTTAGGCAATGTAGGCTGAGGGAATCAAACCCTGCACCACTGGACCACAGGAAACAGCTTGTTAACAGTGCCTTAATCTTCAAATCCAACTGCCAAGCTCTACGCCAGACAGGGATGAAAGATCATACATTAGGCTGTGATCATGGTTATAATTAGACTAACCTAAGTACAGAGCTCAAGTCTTAATACATATATGAAGACATAAATCACAAGAACACTGTATATTCAAACAGATACTAGATTCTGGTAAAGCATTAAATAGTCCCAGTGTCATGTTTTGTGTTCATATGTGGGTGTGGTGTGCATATAAATATTTCTAGTTATTTCCTGCTTGGTTGATGATTACTGGCCTAGACTCTGTCTGAAGTGTCATAATATCCTGTGGCGAAAATAAAGACAATGCTGAAACAGATTATAGTTGTTAAGAATGCACAGGTCACCCAAGTCAAGCGCCAGTGACCAAGAGAAATTCTTGCATTTCTTGCTTAAAGCACATGGAGAAAAGACAATAATAGCTGGTGACTTCAATTTACCAGAGACAGACTGGAATAACTGCTAACAGCCACAACACTAGAAAACAGTCACAAATGCACTGGTCCAAAAAAACACCAGACCAGATATCCAATGTAATTTATTCCAATAAAAAGCACTAGCACTTCAGCTTTACTGCCCTAGTAAGGCACAGGGAAAAGATATAATTAGTAGCAATGACCTGAAGACACTTCAGTATGAGCTTACAGTATCATTAATCTCTTATAGAGTAGGTCATGTAAGCTTGGAAAGAGGCATTAAGACTGGAAAATGCACATTAAATGCTTCCTTAAGGGAAAGGGAGTGGGGCAAAGTCAGTCACATAGACCTATAAGTCTACTTTCCTGTTTGGAGAATAACAGAGATGATTATTTTGGATAAATTATTGTCAGAAATGGAAAGGTTGGGATTTAAAACCATATGTCACCAAGCATATGTTGAAAATAGGTCTACAAATACCTGCAATGCGATGCTCTATAATAATATAATAACACCTAAAAATGAAAAAGTGTATTTCGATTTTATTTATGTAGTCATTCCAATTTAGTCAAGCTTGCTTTCTTATAAGATTTCCATAATATTATTCCATGTATTGTGGTGTAATTTATTTAGGCCTGTCTTCAGACTTTGATATTTTCATACATAAAGTATTGACTAACAAATTAGAACTGGGTATTAACGTAATCATGAGGATGTGGCAATTATCATACAGATACTGGACAGGTGAAATTCTATGATACAGTCGAGGTGTTCTGCACGGGTATGTTCTGGGCCCATACTTGTTTAGGTTGTACATTCTGATTTATTTTTTCATCTGAGGTGTTCTGCAGTCTGTATCAGATGACCTGAAAATGGGAAACTTGATTACCTCTATTATCTGTCTATGCAAAAGAACTCAACAAAATGGAGCAGCTAGGCACAGGAGAATAATATGTTACTAAATACTTCAACAACTAATTATGTAAGATTTGACAGGCATAGCCTAAAGGGGGAATATTTCATACAGCACACAAAGGTTGAAATTGTGGGTATATTGATAAGTCCAACTTTGAGGGTTTTTTTGGTCATATTAATCAACTGGTTAATGGTAGTTATAAAAGTATAGGATGTATAAAAACATTCATAAAGTCTAGGAAATCAGAAAAATGGAGAAATCATTGTAAGTCACATTAGATCCAAACTAGAGTATGGAATTATATTATAGAAAACTTATAAGAGAAAACCAGCATGACTAAACTGGAAAGAGTGCAATGGAAATATACCAAGGTCATCATGGATGTGAAACTTTAAGTTGTGAAATATTAAAATATCTAAACTTGTGCAGTATCTCGTATTGATATTTAAGAGGAAATTTTGTTCAGGTGTATATAAAATTTACAATTACCTTTGCAAATACTTGAGCTTATCAAAGAGTACTAGAGAAGTTTCGAGCAACCTGTATAAGAGATTATATAGGAATGAGAGATGGACTAACTGTTTCTGAGAAAGAGTAACTAATACCTGCAATAGATTATAAATTACATTAAAGCAAGCACTCATTTAGCTATTTTTAAGAAAAGCATGAACAGTTTTTATGTGGATGACTGTCTCAGTATATTGGTAGGCTATACATGCATTATTGTCCATGCCTGACATACTTGTATACATTTATGTTAAGAAAAAACTTATTTCCAGCAGCTGTATACTGCTAAATCACAGAGTTATCTAGTTTAGAAAAAAACTGGTAAGTTAATTAGTTATTAGTCAGCTACCACATTAAATTATAACAGAACATGGATCAGTCAATATTCATTTTAATTACATAATATCCAGTTGAAACATGCATGATAAACTAAGGCAGTATATAGATTTAGGTTAACGAACAAGTCTTCATTGGATTGATGTTATAATATAAATATAATTTATTTAGTGCATTAAACTATAGATTTACATTCCCAATTTCACCTGTGTTCTCGGTAATCTATGGAGACCATCTTCAGTTCAGGACATTGTAGGACCAGTGGCATTGTGTAGGGCGGTATTTCTGTGAAGCATGGGAGGACTAAACCCTTTTATCAGTGATAATTGCAGAGTGATGAATACTGAAGATTATTTTCTGAAACCCCATGCCACTAAACAAATGCCCCAAATTTTTCCTAGTCAGTACTAGGACCAAGACAGCACAAATGGTGTCACGGTAAACTAGGCTGTGGTAATCAAGCTTGTGTATGCTGCATGAAGTGGAAGAAATGCAGGTAGCAATGAAAGTATCATATAACATACAGGTATTCAGAGATGACAGTGAGCCAGGTGGTTTAAAATGGGAAAGATGGAAGAAGCTGTTAAATAAAGGATGACAGACAGATGTAGTGCTTACACAAAGTTATTAGGAATGGTCCCCTGGCAGTCCTCCAAAATAATGCAGACCTCTCTTGCAATGCCTTCCTATGTAATAAGTACAGAGGGAATGACCTGCTTTACTGTCCCAAGTCCATGCAACATAGAGATATTAGGGAGGGCTCCCAGATGATCTTCCAAAGTGAGATAGACCTCTCTTTCAGTAACCTCCTTAGTAATATATGCAGATTATATGAACTACCCACACTCCGTTTGAATTCTGGAGACCCTCCTTAGGTTGGGACAATCTAGGTCACATTTGTTAGAGTTGAAGACAAGGGGGCCACTGGACTTATCTCAAAGAAGTTCATACCAAAACATATTCTCAGAGCACTTGTCCCTATGGTGATGCAATGCTTTCTGTTAAGCAAATAGCTCTCAGATATTAACGAAGTGGGACAATGACTTTTCCTCTTTTGTAGTTGAGTAGTTTGGATGAATTTACAGTCACTATGGCAAATGTCAAGGTCATGTACTTTCTGAAATTGTACAAGCAGTACTAAAGTGGGCCCTGGCAGATAATCTGACTTCTGCATGGACACATAATATTTAGGCATTCACATGTAGGTCTTTACAAGCAATAGCAAGGATCAAGATCCAAACTGTATGAGTAAAAGGACTTTTCAGAGGACATGTACTCTTCTGCATCTGGTTCATGAAATTATGTCTCGAATTGTGGGATTTCACTGACAGAAGTTCCATATTCTGATTGCTGGAGACATAATACCTAAGCAGACCAATCAGTGTGAGTTTTCATTGCTGTGTCTACAAACTACAGTGCACCTAGAATTAATTTAGTTTCAATAAGCTTTATACCCACAAAAAGAGTTCCCTTATTGTAGTCCTTTGGCAGCATGAAATGAACTGCCAGCTTAAGCATAAAGCTGACACATCATTTTAACATTGTAAGTGCAAAATAAAGTAGGCTGCAAGACAAGTACTTTTTTTCAGAAATCTGAGATAAATTCTGAGCTAAAAGCAACCACTCTATTAATACCTAAGTATATTGCATTACCAACAAGAGATATAACAGAGGCTGCCAAAGACAGATTCCCAAAGCATACAGCTGACTGAACTGAATTTCTGATTGTTTTACATAAGGAGGGGATTATACCCCACACCCCATGCAACAGAATATGCTTGCTATGCATGTTTGCAGGCATATATACATAATGGTAAGTTTGTGTTTGTATGAGTGTTTGTACATGCACACATCTGTGAAGTGAAATACTAGCACAAAAAACACAAAAATTTCCTTGGAATAATATGGAATTGCCAACTGAATTTTTCTTTATTTATTGGTGTTTGTACTGCAGGTGCCTCTCCCTATCCAGGAGTGCAGATTAATGAAGAGTTTTGTCAGAGGCTGAAGGAAGGAACACGAATGAGAGCTCCAGAATATGCTCCAGCAGAAATGTAAGTACCAGACTTAAAGAAAAAGAAACACACTAGGAACAGCTTGTTGGTGCATACAAAGCTGGCTAAAGTTTTTTTGTTTTTTATTTCCTTTCAGGGAGTAGTACAAACATGTGAACATGAACATATCTGAAGTACATTAACAGTAATGCTCACTGGCATGCTTAATTAAGCATTCAAACATCAACAGCTCTACAGGTGTTTACATCTTAACTTCAAGTAGTTGTATAGTTTATGCATGCAAACATAAGCACACATACAACTAGTACAGTGCTTTATATATGTGCATGTGTGTGTAAGTCAAAAATAACACGCAGTACACGTGACTGCCAAAAACACAGGTGCTCATGTAGGGAAGACAGAAAGTAGAATCAAGAAGAAACACAACACCAAATTAAAGTCACAGATTGACGTTTAATGTAGAACCACCACTAAACAAAGCAAACCAGGTTTCTCACTGATTCACAGAGCTTTTTTCAGTGCATACAAATCGATTAAATATGTCAGAATTTAAATCCCAAAAGGCAGTAAAAATATTGGCCATATAGTCAGAAAGCCTTATATAATGTCAGCCCATTACCTGCAATACCAGCAATTAATTTCAGATAAATAAATTTTGAAAAACAAGATAGATATATAAACAAATCAATATTCGCCATGAAACATTCAGTACTATCAGAAAGTATATATTGACATCTAGTGTTCAATCAACAAAATTACAAGAAAAATACATGTATAAAGTGATAAAAATACACATTTTATGAAATATATATATATATATATATATATATATATATATATATATATATATACAGTACATAGACACAAAATAAATAATCACACGATTTATAGATGAAAATGCTTAATCTAATATGATTCATTTAGACCAACACCTCAAGATTTAATATCCACATTGTCTCATGATTTAATATCCACATTGCCTCATGATGTAATATCCACATTGCCTCATGATTTAATATCCACATTGCCTCATGATGTAATATCCACATTGCCTCATGATTTAATATCCACATTGCCTCAAGATTTAATATCCACATTGCCTCATGATTTAATATCCACATTGCCTCATGATTTAATATCCACATTGCCTCATGATTTAATATCCACTGTTTCTCTTTCCTATCTAAATTTTTTTGTTTATCAAATTTGTTAGGGGATGATGTCACAACCCTATCATTTCCTATAAAAGAGGAAAAAGCACCAGGGTGATGGATGTTGTGCCGTAATAAAGCACGCCTATCACATGAACACCTGATGTCACTATGATGTAAAGAGAGTCTGTTTTTAAAAGGTCACAAAGTCTCCCCCACAGAGAATGCACCACATATATATGTACATAAATAAATCACCCATTCAGTGTTGCTTGTAGCAAGCTTGTTAATATCTATCAAGCCCTGTATGGGTGTTTTAGATGAAATAAATTTGCCTTACATATGTACAGACAAAAACACAATTACTTCATGGAAAGCACCAAGTAGGTTTATTGCCCAAAATATAGCTAGCACTTATCCAAAATGGGTATTTATATGTTGCTAATTGATTACCAAATAATCTACCCTTACGAAATGAAAAGCAGCAGTGTTCAGGGACCACAGTATTAAAACACCTATCATCTGTCAACGCAGGTTAAAATCTATTAAAAACTGACTTGACCTTGTCTATGTTACCACCCTAAGTAATAACAAAACATATCTGCTGGTTTGAACTGTTACCAGATTTAGACATATTGTCACTAACATCACAATGGCTCAATAATTCATATCTCTGTATCACACACACACACACACACACACACACACACACACACACACACACACACACACACACACACACACACACACACACACACACACCAGTTCAATATAAAAAGACTACTATTACATGTTCCTTTTAAGATAAGCGTGTATTCTTGTAGCTTGCAAGATAATCTAAAGTCTCTAAAATGAATCAGAATTATGTTTACTGATTGTGTGTGATACATTACATACAGATAAATACATGCATACATATACATATTTCAAAATGTCTTGAGATAATACTGCCTCCAAGACTACCTCATTGATATATAGAGTAAATTCTCTAGTGAAATCACAAGTCATGAGCCCAGATTGAGGACATAGTATCCTTTTTAGTTTGTTAAATAATCTGTTTTCCTCAAGTGACTACTGCACTTTGCCTAGAGCCTTCCCTCTTGTTAGGACATGCAAAAGTCACAAAATTGGGTATAAACTTTATATACTTAGCTAGTCTCAGGAAAACCTTCAGCTGGCTGTTAGTAGAAGGTAAAAGCCATTTTTATAGCTTCTGTATTTTCTACCTGTTATCAAGACATCCAGCTAAGAGATGAGTGTGAAACAAGATCTGCAGCAGTCAAGCATGATGGTCAATAAAGGCAGTAGAGTGGCACTGAATCAGTAAAGGCGTTAGCAGTCAACACAGCACCCTGACCCACGTGGAAAAATGGGGAAAGGGGGGTGATGATGATGGTGATGATCTTACTACCCCTCTTCCTGTAAGATACTCTAAATATGTGAATTCCACCACGCCCAGTTCCATTTTCTTAGCATTTACAGTTAAGTCTGCTTTCATGAATAATGCAGTCTGCACTGTTAATGAGTCCCCAGTCCACTGAATGAATGGCCAGGTCATCCAGGTGTACAGTAGTATGTCAAGAGTGGCTTCATGTAGACCAAATATAACATTGTGTATTGGAAAAGATATCCAAGGGTTACAAAGGCAGTTTTTCTTTAGCAGAGGAGGGTAAGTAGTCACTGCCAGTATCCCTTCATCAAATCCAGTTTTGTCAAGTATCTGTTCATTCCTATGTTCTGTATGACTTCATCAGTTCTGGACATATAATAGCTAGCAATCTCTGACAAGCTATTCAGTTACATAATCTGATACTTCCATCAGATCTAGGAACTAGTACTGTCAGGGATCTCCAGTCAATCTGACTCGTTTATCGCCATGTTTTGGACTAAACTTCATTCCAAACATTGTCTGTATGTTATGTCCTGTTAGTTAAATTCTCCCAGGCATTTCTGAAAACATATCTCTATTTCTGAAGAGAAACTCTTATATGCCTTGCTTTGGTATTCTTGACTAGGATTCCTCTAGCTGTACTTCAGATAGAGAACCATTATCTCTCCTGTATGAAGTTCAAATTGCAGGCTGTCTGCAGAATTCTCCACTTCCTTCCATGGCTTCAAGTACATTCATGTGATATATTTGCACTATCTTCTTTCTACACTTATTCTTTTGATCATCTCATATGGCCTTTGCTATTTGACCATAAGTTTGTTCTTCATGAAGAGCCCAAGCATTGCTACCCAGGTTAAATACTCTTAAGTTGAACATTTTTTATTATAAACTCATTGTTCCATTTCCTGGGCTGTCTACATGTACTCCTTTACTATGGGCATTACCAACTTTATTCCGCAACAAGTGGTAAAGCTGTTATATTGAAGCCCAGGTACCTATAATGGAGAAAGTACAGTTACGTAATTCCTACTTAGATGTAACAGTAGATGTTAATTTCATACTACCTTAGTGGCATATGGGGTTCTGTGCCAGCACAAACACACACCGGCAGGCAGCTTTCCAGAGCTCAGAATCCTTTCCTCTGGTGTAGGGATTGGTTAAGTCCCTCTCATCAGGGGAAGCCTAACATTGGCACAGAAAGTCAGTTATTGGGGCTTTTAGTGATAAGTAGGCTGAAACAAGAAGAAGCAAGAATTGCCTGAAACCAACCAATTCACAAACAAAACAACATCGCAAATAACCAAAGCCAGCCAACAACACAACAAGGTTGGATACCATTAAAAAATAATATATATATATATATATATATATAAATATATATATATATATATATATATACATATATAAATAAAAAATAAAGGGGGTTAGGGGTAGGGTGGGTGGATGCTACCACTGAGGTAGTGAAATTCAAACATCTACTGTTACAGGAGGGTAGGACATGTGCATCTGTACTAAATTCACATTGCCTCAGTAGTGTATGGGTAGATTCCCAAAGTTTACCCAACCTGGGAGAAGGAAGGATAAGAATCTGGGAGCCCCTGGAGAATGGTCCTCACAAAGCCTGATCTGGAACTTGAGGAAGAATCCAATCAGTAGTGCTTTGTCAAGGCATGAACAGAGGACCAGGTTTCTGCCTGTAGAGTGCTTCTAGAGTGAACTCCTTTCCAAAATGCCATGGAAGAGGATAATGATCTGGTAGAACGTGCCTTAACCTTGCCTGGAATATGTTTACCATGGTGAGAGTAACAAAAAAACAATAGCAAATGTCAACCAATGAGCCATCATTTACTTAGAAACAGCTCTACGGCATAATGGTGCAACAGTAGTGTTGTCACCTCACAGCAAGAGGTTCTCCGGTTCAATCCTCACATGGAGTGCCTTCTGTGTGGAGTCTGCATGTCCTCCCTGCATTCATGTGGGTTTTCTCTGAGTACTCAGGTTTCCTCCCACGTTTCAAAGACATGCTTCTGGAGTGTTTCTTCCTGGGCCTCTGCTGAAAATTGGCTTTGTTCCAAGTCAGACTTTCACGGTAAACAAATGTTAAAATAAAGGTTGACTCTTCTTAGCCCCAGAATAGGAAATAAGCAGCCGTTTAGTTTTCTGAAAGGGCTTAGTTCTGTTAAAATAGTGTCTGAGCTGCCTGTGCACATCCAAAATACTCAGAATCTTCTCTCCCTTGTTTTAGGATCCAGAAAAATACTGGGAGAATGATGGCTTGATTCAAGACAAATTCATAAACAACTTTCAACATGAAAGAAGGATTAGTGTATGAAACAATCCTGTCTGTGTGGAAAAATATATAAGGTTGGCCCACCGTGAGATCTTGCAGCTCAAGGACTCACCTAGCAGATGTCAGAACAATAAGCAAAATAGTTATTCAACTGATGAAACTCAAATCAGCAGAAAGGCAGGTTCAAAAGGAGATAAGGCTAATTTTTCAAGAACAAAACTGAGATTCTGGAGAGGAGGAATTTGCTTTTGATGGATTCTCAAGTGCAACACTTCTTTTATAAACTGTTTGACCACAAGAAGAAACAAAAGAGGAGGATCAGTTGGCAGACAAGCTGAGATGGCCACAAGATGCACCTTAATGGATGCAAAAGATAATGCATTGTTGAATAACTCACATAAGTATTTCAAAACCAGAGGGTTAGACACCATACTGGGCACCACCTAGAAAACTTCTTTCACTTGTAAACATAAGATTTTTAGTTGTAGCTTTCTTGACTCCTTTAATACTTGCTGCACACTCTCTTGGAACAAGTGACTAAAAGGTATCAAGACAGAATCATCTAGGCTGTCAGTAGCAATGTCTCTAAGCTGAGGTGCACCAGTCACTCCTGACACTGTGTGAGCATGTCCAGAGTGTGAGGAAGCTTGTGGTAATTGCCCTTGGCCAATTCCATTAAAAGGGAGAATAAACTTTGCCTGGGCCAAAAGGGGGTTCAACACAATAATCTTTGGCAATTTTTTCTTAATCTTCAGAAGTATATTGGGTATTAGTAGAAAGGATGGAAATTCATAAGGAACACTCCCATCGGTTTTGAAAGAAGGTGAACAAAACTATTTGCAGTATTTTACCCATCTCAGCCAAATCCAGGCAGACCTCTTTCATGAGTTTTCACTAGTGAAGGTCCATTCAGGATCTGCTTAGTCTGTCTATCACTAGGTTTTACTGTGATGGGATGTATGAGGCCTGAATCATCAGAGAATGCTTAAGACTAACTCCAAGGTCATCACTGCCAACTGGCAAAGAGGGTATGAGCTTGTAATCCTGTTTTTTTCAGGTACTATATGACTGTAGTGTTGCCTGTGGACAATAAGAGACCCTAAGTGGTGAAGATCTTTTAAGCTCTGAATCCCTTCTAACATTTTTTTTATGTTAATGTGCTTTGCAGCATCCAAAGTACTCCATTAGCCTTGCACGTGAACTCCACTGTACACTATTCCAATGTAAAATCTGACAAGTCCATCTGGACTGGTTGAACTGAGGTACAGAAGAAGAAGGGTAGGTATGGATTAAGATGCTTCTGATACTTCCACCACTGTAACTCTCATTTCACAAAATCTGGCATTGGTACCTAGAACTCCAAGGGAAACAGTTGATGGATCCAACATTTTTAAGTACCATTGAATCTTTCTTGGCCCATGGAGTCATTAGGATCATTGATACCAGGAGGCCTAGATTTTTGACAAAGTCTCTTGTGGTGGCAGCTTCTTGAAAAGAAAAATCTCTGAAAATGTTCCGAATAGTCAGTACTTTGTCTTCTGGTAGAGACAGGACATGAGCTGGTTCAGCTTGAAGTTGGGAACAATTGCCACTTGATGATAAGCATCCTTCATGTAAAATCACCATGAAACAGTGGTCTGGGAGAAAGCATAGAACCATCTGCAGGATGAGTATTCTGAATTTGGGTACTTTCAGGAACCCAGATCAGCCCTATACATGGTAATAACCTGATTGTCTGTCATGTGATGAAGTTTCTGTTTTTGTTTCTTCTTACTATGAACTGTACTGGAAGGCAAAATATCTGGGGACAAAGTATTATTTCTGGCAAGGCGTCTCTTACCCCAGACCTCTCCTGCACCTAAACTGTATAGTTCTCCCATACCTGAACCAGGTACTGGAAGAGCTCTGAAAGAAATGCCCGACCCCCATACCACAGACTGCTATAGGCTCACAACAGAGGGTGACAGTGAAAAAAGATAAATGGTCTGTGGGCCGGCTTAAGGCAACAGCAGATTCACAAACTGTAGGCTGAGGCATGTTTTTGTTGAGTTTTTCTTTTTTGTGCAACTGGATTTGATGGGGAGGGGCAGCTGTATTAGGCTCCATCAGCTGGGGGGGGGGGGTTTACCAGCCAGTATAATGTGGACACAACAAAAGGTAGACTAAGGACAGCAATAATAGAAAAGATAAAACTATGTTCCCACACAGCAAATAAGGCTAAAATACATAAAATATAACAGAAACAATAATTGTGCTAAGCCTTGTTCTACAATCTGCACAGTGTAGACACACGCACACACCAGCATACACACGCACACACACACTCACATATAGTCACAGTACCAAGTTATATTCCCTTGTCCAAATACAGACAAAACTTCAAATATAACCCTTTTAAGACAGGATAAATAAGCATTTATTTAGATATTCCCTTGTCAGAAATGAAAAAAAATCTCCACAGAGAATGCAGATAAAGGGGAAAATCACTGTTTCATTTCTCAGTGGTTGTAAAATGCAAAACATTCTCATGGAATAAAACACAATTGTTGGGACGTAAGAAAATTTACTAGTCAGTAATTATTCAAGTGGATGTTAATGATTTGTTTGGCACTCCTTTGTACAATATGTAGAATTTGTAGAATATGTAGAATTTGCTTCATGATATCCAGAACATTTATAGAAAGTACAAAGTTAATTTGTATTTCAAAAATTTACCATCTCCTTCACTTTCCAATTATCAGTTTTCAAAAACCATTTTAATTTAATAAATGGCTGCATAAATCTTATACTAACAGTGACTTAGATTTAATATGTAACTAGCAAGACTTTGAAGAAGAGCATTTTTTTGAGAACAGGTTTCATTTAAATTTTTATTAGGGCAGATTTTTGAGTAAAAAAATATATAGATTTAGTGAAGCATTTTTTGGACTTCAGTCACAGTATGGTCAGAAAAGATAAGGGAAGTAAAGAGAGATTAGTAAAATTTTATTATGCAAATGCTAGGAGTTTGAACGGATGAACGTGAATTAATTTGTAGGGATGTTACTTATGATGTTATAGTACCACCAGAAACATAGTATTGTACAGCTGTCTTTTTACCCAGATATAAATTCTATGACTTCCTGAGATAAAAAAGGAATAGGGGAAGTGTAGGAGTTTTTGTTGCATCTTAGAGAAGTGCTAGAGATGTAGTTGCTGAGCATAGTAGGGAAATTCTACTTCTAGAGTTATTTGATACATCTACTCCAATACATATATTGATATGTTATGAAACCTAAGTTATCTACAATGGGACATGATAGTTTATTGAGGAATTAAGTAAATATTTGGATTATGACAATTTAATTTTGTTGGGTGATTTTAATTTTCCTTAATATCAGCTGAAAGGATGAGACATCTATGTCTGACATAGAAGAATAATTTGTGGATCTTTGTGCACCGCATAACTTTTCTCAAATTATAGATTTCTCTACAAGGGCAGAAATATTCTCAATTTATTAGTTACAGAACTCATAGCTAGAACAGTGAATATGAAACAACTATGCCCCTTAGGTAGTTTAGATCATGATGCCTTTGAGTTCACAGTAATAACAAAGTCACATTTAAAACATCAGGCTAAGATTATTTTTGTTAAAACCAAATTATTTGATTTTAGAACCAATGAACTAATTAACTCATTTGATCTAGTTAAGAAAATGTTTGATGATTTAATTAGCATGTAGAATACTTTTAAGTGCACATGCTGAAAACATTTAAATCAATGTAGACAAACTATAACCGGGAAATACTAGAACTATTCACTCTCCTTTTAAATAACTGAATAAAAAAGGACGAATATAGTGTATGGAAAATATATAAAACTGCTGCAGCAAAAAGAACATATAAGTTATTAGGAAATTGAAGAGCTAGATACTGAAAGCTAAATGTAAGTATGAAGAACTTCTGTCTAATATCTCAACAAAGAAATGTTATTCTTATGTTCAAAAATTTAAAGGTGAAAAAATGGAGTGTGCCTTATTATTGTGAATAAAAAGGTATTATATGAAGGAGAAGAATTGGCTGAGGCTTTTAATAAACATTTTCTTGACAGTAATTCCAAGAGTAGGGTAAGTTGTTGTGTTAGTGATACCTTAGAGGATGATATTGTTGAATATCCATTTGTAGTTTGGACACTGTAAGAAAATTGTTGGGCTGCATAAGACAGTACAGTTTTCTGGGTCCTGTCAACTTACCAGGATGCTTTTGGGTTACTTACTCTAAATATATTTAAAAAATTATTGCATTCTTCTTTAATACAATGTTATTTCATGGTTATGACCCTTTAAGTTAGAAGTGTGCAGATGTCATACAGTTTCACACGGGTGGTTTAGTGGATAATATATCCAATTATAGACCAATTAGTCTAATTCCATTGTTGGATAAGAGTTTTGAGAAATGTTTATTATCTGCCTTGACTACTCATTTAAAGGATTCTGTTTTAGATGTGTCTCCACTGGTTTTACCTATTATATATCAATATTTACTAATTTGACAACTTTTTATGACCTTGTTAGTTCGATCTTGGATCAGGGTTAATTTGTTATTGAGGTATATATAGAGCTTTTAAAAGCTTTTAACAGTATTTCATTCAATGTAATTATTGATGCAATGCATGCATTATACATTTGGTCTCAAACTGGCTGAATGGGAGGAAGCAGTGAATTAGGATGACAAATTATCTGTCTAAGGGCTGATGCGCTTAACGGGGTCCTGGAAGGCTCAGTACTGGGCCCAATGTTATTTCACATATTTTTCTTCTCTCATACCAAACCATGGCAAAATATGCTGATGATATCAAATTTAGACAAGTTATGAAATCATTAAGGAATTCTGAAGTATTTAATCTGTAATTAAGTAAAGTAGCTTTTTGGTTAAATTATTAAGGGATAAATATTAATAAAGATAAATGTGGGGTCCTTTACTTTGGCAAACCTAATTTGGCTGTCAAGGAGAAATTAAGAACCACAGTTTTATCGAATTTGTCAGACTATAAGGATACGGCCATTAGAATTTGCAATAATTTAAAATTTAGATCACATGCCAAAGTAATCAAAATGCTCAAAGTTGTAGCATTTATTTTTAAGGACTTTGGTTCAAAGAGTACAGAATTATTTTAAAAAATATTGCATATATTTGACCTATTACTGAATATGATATGATGTTTTATGTATATATCAAAGTGGATTTATTAATTTTGGAAGGAATAATGAGGAAATTTACCAAGAGAATTTCTTCGCTGAAAAATCTTCCATATCAAACTAGACTGGAAGTTTTAGGTCTTTTTTCTATACGTTATAGCTTTATATGATTAAAGTTCTGTCTAGTTTATTGGGCATTAATGAACAAGGAGTATCAATTATTACTAAACACTGAGGCTTACAGATTCTAATCAAATTACTAGGGGGTGTAGCTATTCATTTAAAATTGGAAGATGTAGAACCGTTGCTAGAGCAAAGTCTCTATCACATTCTTTAGTATATATGTGAAATAAAGTCTCTCTATTAATTAGACAATCTGAATCATTATATCTATTAAAAAAAAAACATCTGGATAACTGGGTTGATTCTAAGGTGTATATGTTTATATTGGAGTCTGTGTTCTGAATGGCATTTTGCCCCAATGCAGTTTTTTTCAGACTATTAAAAGTATTGAAGTAACCTGCAGTAAAATCAAGATTTAATGGCAAAAACTGAAATAGCAGTGTAAAACCGGTAGTAAATATCATAAAAATGAAGAGAGAAGTGAAAAAATTCAATGTTTTCTGCCAGGCCTTCAAAAAGAAGCAGATGGATGACAGAAACAGGAGGCCTAGGCTGCAACTGACACAACCAAAACTTCAGTTTTCCAGTACAAGTCACAGAACATTTTTGAAAGGCCACATAGCTGCTTAAAAGCAGTGTTAAGCATGCAAACAATATAACAGTAAGTTAGAATTCCAAAATGAATTAACAACACTAGTAAATAATAGTAAATAGCCAATTCCCTATTACACAGAGTCAGAGGAGAGGAATCTAAACTCTGATAAGCTGTCAGTGTGTGTCTGTGCTGGCACAGAACCCCATACTCCACTGAGGCAGCATGATTGATGATAAGCTATAGTGTTGTATGTAAAAATGTTTCAAAGGGTCATTTAATGTTTCCAGAAAGAAGGGGATGCATGCAGTAAATGTAAATACCTTGTTAAAAGGTATACAAAGAAGGAAAGGAGAGAGCAGGGAAGATGAAGGGTTAAGAGTTATAGTAGGGCTAAACTCAAACACCTGAGAGCCCCACATTGTGTTTGGAATATCTTAGTAATGCAATCAGTGTGCATAGGAAGGATAACTGTAAACAACCAGCACAGAAACTGAAAGAAATATATCAAGTAGAGGATATTACAAAATATGAAAAAACAGTGAGTTATAAAAAACATATTTTAATGCATTTGTTAACTGAGTAAGCTCACTGGTCATAAATGTCCCTTTTCATGGGAGACTGCACTAATGGGTTAACTGACTTCTTCAGTCACACAGTAGGCAAATGAGGGAAGGAATCAAGCCCTTTATCTTGGGTCCCTTTATTAGACTCAGAGGTTGAAAAGAGAGACATTACACAGAAGAATGCCAATGGGGATAACAACTTTTTATATAAAGAAACAGAGAACAAAGAGTGAAAAGGAACATTTGTTGGTAATGTTGGAACTGCAAATGTAGTTTTTAATGATGAAAATATTCCTGTGGGAGAAAGTGAGGGGATGTATTCAAGCACTGTAAATGAAGGCTTAATGGTAAGTCTTTAAACTGATGGATGAGCTACAACAGCATAAAAGTGAGGTATTGCTAACCAAATAGAAGGATGGAAAATTATTTATGGTTCAACTTTTAGATTATCAGATCCAATTGGATCTGATCATGGCACTTTCCAGAGCTTGGATCCAGGATTCTGACTCCTCCCTTTACTCATAATTCCCTGCTTTCCTCGGAGTATCACAAATTAAGTTTAGGAGAATATAGCATTCTATTATAATGACCTACATAGTCTCATCTGAGATAAAAGAGGCAAACATGACACTGTAACAGCCAGCCAGAGAAAGATTGCCCAGAGACAGGACCCCTGGTCAGGTCCAACCACTCAACAGGGATCTGAAGGACAGTTTCAGTTGGAGGATGGCAGGAAGGATGTTGAAATGGACAAAAACAAGACAACATGGATTTAATGTTATGGTAAATACATAACTTTTGTATCCAATGTTGTTGTTTAATTCAACCTTTGCGACAGATTCCCAAGCTATCAAAACACCTGGGTGGTATCAAAGAAGGATGTTCCTGAGAATGGTGGAGCCACAAGATGGATGAGCCACTGATCGTATATCTAGTTTGTAGTGTGACACAAAGGTGTGGACAGTAGACCAAGTGGCTGCAGCATAAATCTCATCAATAGGTACTCTACCCAAATAAGAAGCAGAATTTGCAACTGCCCTAGAAGAGTGTGCCTTTAGTTTTCCTTTTAAGGTCAGATCCAACTGGCTAAATACAAAGGTTACACAAATTGAAAGCCATCTGGATAGGGTTACTGTTAACAAAGCTTGACCACATTTGGCTTTGGAGAAGGCAAGGAAAGGTTGATCAGACTTCATGAAGTCTTTTGTTCTATGTAAATAGAAACAAAGTTCTTAATAAACATCTATCAAATGTAAAACATATTCTCTGTTGGAATATATTGGGAAGAACACAGACAGATTGTTGGTTTGGTTCAAGTTTGCTTCAGAAACCACTTTTGGTATAAACTGAGGGTTAATTCTTAGCGAAGCCCTGTCTTTATGGAAACTGAGATAAAGCTATTTACAAGATAAGGCTTGCAACTCAGAAATCCACCTTGCTGATTTAACAGCCACCAAAAATAATAGTCTTCTAAGACAAATATTTTAGATCTACCTTAGATGCCAGTTCAAATGGAGGTTTTGTCAACACCTGCAGCATGATAGTGATATCCTATAGGAGGACCAGATCCCTAATTAGGAGTCTCAAAAGAAAAGTTCCTTTCAAAAAAGCCTTAGAGATGTTAAGGAAGCAATAGATACTTAGTTTTGCCCTACATGAAAATTAGAGATTGCAGCCAACTGTACCTTGATAGTGGAGAAACTAGACCTGAAACAATTCTGTCAAAATGACTAAAATGGATGGGTGAGAGGCTAAAAATGGGTCTAGACCTTTGGAGTACTCCCGTATGATAAATCTATAATGTTTACTGAGATAAACCTTCTTTCTATTGGGTTTCTTGGAAAATATAACATTCAAAGAACAGAAGTAGATAGCCAGATATCTCTGACCACCATTAGAACTGGAGAAGCCAGGCAGTTAAGTTCAGATTCTTCAAGTGATGAGGCTGACCAGATGGGTGGTGAAGAAGGTCTGGACAGAGGTCCAGTACCTTGGCGGGTGAACTAGTTCAGGTCAGAGGAAAGGGAATCAAACTTGTCGAGGACAAAAGGGGGCAATGAAGATCACTGTGGCCTTGCACGTTCTGGCTTTCTGAAGAAATTTGGTAATCAGGGGAAGAGAGGAAAAGGAATAAAGAAGACCCAGGAGCCAGTTGTGGACTACAGTGCCCCTTGGTGACTTACCCTGTAGAGTGAGCAGGGAAAGGTAAATGCTGTTCTTGTTGTTTAGGTAAGAGCCAAAAAGATCACAGCAAGGTTGGCCCCAGTGAATGAAAATCTGTTTTACCACTGTTTGATTGAAGGACCACTCTTGAGGTAGATGGATAGACCTGCTCAGTTTGTCCACAAGTACATTGGAAGTCCTCAGGATGTGCGATGTGATTAGAAAGTGACAGGAGGACATCACCCACTGCCACACTCTCAAGGCTTCCTTACTTTGAGGGTAAGATCAGGTTCCCCCCTGATTGTTGATCTAAACAGCCATATTGTTGAATGAATTGAAATCACACCCTTTATTAGGGAGTCCTGAAAGGACTACAATGCTAGGAGGACAGCTCTCATCTCTGGGACATTAATGTGAAAGTCTGGCCATTGAACACAAACCTGAGTCATCTTCCCCTCAAAATGATTCCTGACCCACCCCAGAAGGAAAGTGTCCATGGTTACTGTGGCTATAGGGTGTGTAATGGAAAATGGTTGACCCCATGACACTGTGGGTGAGGTCAACCACCAAGTGATGTGTTTCCTGCTAATCAGTGTAAGACAGATTGATGCATGAAGTGAGTGAGATCTTAGTGACCACTGGATATAAAGAGTCCACTGCAGAAGTCTCATGTAGTTTATTGCTTGCAGAACTAGAGTGATAACAGCAACCATCACACCTAACAACTGAAGAACAAGTCTTACTGTGAGACACAGATGGTGAAGGACCTCTGAAGCTACCCATAGAAAGGAAAGAATCCTGGATTGGAGAAGTTTGCCTATTTGGTGAACTGTGTCCAGGTGACATCCAATGAATTATATCTGTTGCATCAGTGTTCAATAAATCTTAAGAAGATTGATGGTGATTCTCTGTTGACAGGCATGGAGGAGCAAAAAGTCCTTACATTTACCAGTTGCTCCTCAGTTGGAGCATTAAGGAGCCAGTTTTCTAAGCAAGGAAACACCTGAAGCCTGTGCCATCTGACATACACTGTTTCTGCTGCCAAGCTTTTGGTGAACCCCCTTGGGGGGGCTGGCTGAGACCAATGGGCAGTGATCTGAATTGGAAGTGACTGGCTCCCTCCAGAAATGGAGAAATCACCTGGACTGCTTTGCTATCTTTATATTTTAGTGCATATTCTGGAGATTTATGGAGCACATCCAGTCTTCCTTCCTCAGAAGAGGTAGAATGGACTGAATAATGACCATCCAGAACTTTGTCTGTTTTACAAAATGGTTGAGGTGGCTTAGGCCCATGATTGGTCTTAAGTCCCCTGTTTTCTTCAGAGCTAAAAAGAACCTTGAATAGACTCTGGAACCTAGTTGATCAATGGGGAACCTACTGGATGAATCTCTTTCGTTGTAGCTTTTTTACTTCAGCTACTGCTAATTCCATCTGACAGGTTGGAACATTGGAAATTTGGAAGAAGGGAAACAAAGGGGATAGCATTGTCTCTGTTGATGATCTGCTGCACCCAAGAAAGTCAAGTGATGCTTTGACAGGTTTGATGGTGCAGAGATAGGTGCCTCCTGACTGCCTCCAGAGTGTGGCAGTCAGGCAACCATTCAGGAGTACTGCATGTATGAATGTGATGAGAATTTCTAAAAATGGCGCAGGCTTCCATACTTATACCAACACGCTGGCTCATGCCTAGGGTGGATACATACTTGATGAGGGAATGATTCTGACTTTTTAGAAAGCTAGCCAGACATGCGGGACCTTTGCAGGGAAAGACCCAGAAGATAAGAATACTGCAATAGTGATGAATCTGTTAGTATATTATACTTATATATTCAAGTATTTTATTATAACTAAATTTTTTAACAATTTTGGTATGTGGGAGCAAGTTAGCCATTGAGCAGAAGTATGTTACAGATGAGGGAGAATTTTTTTTGTAGAGGAATTATCATTGCATTCTTAAAACAGAGAGGAATACAAACCCAACCTCAAGATTTTGGGGGTAGATAAGGAATAATTATGCTTGTAACTGCAGCCAGGTTTGCATAGGAGCCTGAACTTTGGCTTTAGAGGTTGTTTTGAAATAGGAAGGCAGGTAGGTCAAATACCTATGCAGATATAGATTTATAAAAGAAATGGATGGACCAATACAGCTCAGCTGGTAAATAAATCCAAATGCTACAATTTACTTTTATTGACCCCATCCTAGTCAATATTGGTTGATATACTTGCTGTGGTATCTGGTGTGTGTTTGGGAAACTCAAAAATTACTGTGCCTTTTCTTCCATGGCAATGGTGACCTTGGTGTTAGAACATGGCGGAACAGTGGATAAAGATCCAAGCACAATGTAGTTAGTGTGTGTGTGTGTGTGTGTGTGTGTGTGTGTGTGTGTGTGTGTGTATATATATATATATATATATATATATATATATATATATATATATATATATATATATATATACGTGCACCTGTATGCATATGCGTGACAGTGTTTTTTACATGTCATTGCATGATGTCTATTAGTTTACTGTCCTGAGCTGTATGTATGTGTAAAAGTTATTATATAGTATATATCCATATGTGTGTGTATATATATATATATATATATATATATATATATATATATATATATATATATACGTGCACCTGTATGCATATGTGTGACAGTGTTTTTTACATGTCATTGCATGATGTCTATTAGTTTACTGTCCTGAGCTGTATGTATGTGTAAAAGTTATTATATAGTATATATCCATATATGTGTGTGTGTGTGTGTGTGTGTGTGTGTGTGTGTGTGTGTGTGTGTGTGTGTTTGTGTCTGTGCATATCTGTATGTATTTGTGTAGGCTGTAAGATTTTGGGAGTATTTGGCAGCCTGAGTACAAGGATATGCTACAGACCATATCGCAAAAGAGGATTGAATGATTCATCTTCACACACACAAGTCCTCTCTCCATTTAGTGTGACTCACCCATGAAATTAAATAAATAAGCGTACAAAAGGTTGTAAACAAAATAAATTAAAAACCCAGAGAAATCAAGTCACAATATTATAGCTTCTAGCAGTAAACATGTAATATACATGAGATTTATAAACGAAAAGATGAATGTTTTTTTTTAATTTCAGTGCCAGAAGTTTCATTAACACAGACCCTCTAGTTTAATGAACTCAAATGGAATGCATGTAACATAAATAAAGTACTGATGTATATGTGTATATAATTTAGGTGTCAAGTTATTGAATCTGAAGCATTTTACATTAAAGTTATTTGTTTAATTATAAACATTAGTGCTTATAATGTTATGGCTACTCTAGCTCTGTACTTCAGACCAGTCATTCAGTGGACAAGTAAATAATAGACATAAATCGAATAAGTCTAGTCTAGAATGCCTTAATGCTACATGATCCCTTTTACCAGAAAAAAAGACAGGCAGAATTATCTTTTTTTTTTACTTTCTTTGGACAGCTACCGCATAATGCTCAGCTGTTGGCACGGTAACCCAAAACAAAGACCACTCTTCTCAGATCTGGTAGAAAAACTTGGAGATCTTCTGCAAGCCAGTGTACAACAAGTAAGATCTGTTATTTTATAGTTATGGTGTTATATTTGGTTTATCAGCTGACTGGTTTGGTAAATGGAAAGTATAATCTTTCTAAAATGAATTATATCGCATACAGAATTTTCTTTTTTTTTTCATTTACAATGATTTCAGCTGATGTCCCTTTTTTTGCATATTTTACTGAGACTTTCATTAAATGTCTTCTCTAAAGACTACATATATTGTTATGCTTTTTTTCAACATTCCATACTTGTTTCACAAATGCTATGCCCCATCAGAATCACTGTGCCCAGTGATAATCCCCAAAGTGGGATTCTCAGAAAACTGTTCCTGAAATCTTCAAGTTCAAATTTGTTAAACCTTCATTAAACTGTGTTAAAAAAACTATTAAAAATCAGCTGGACTGCTAGCACTAGGCACCAAAGGATCCACCTGTGAACAGCAGAAGCAAATTGATCATCTATTTCAGCATTTAAATTCATGCATTCCACCATTTCAGTATCAGAGGGCAGTAACTGAGATAAGGTTGTAGAGAAATGAAAAATGTGTTAATCCCATCAGCAGGTGGATTCCACCAGTCTCAGAGTCTAAAACAACAAGGTGGCCGGCCAATCCAAATGTATGGCCAAGTCTATGGTAAGAGAGGAAATTACTTCAGAAAACGCCAAGACTCCTAATAAAACAGAGGAATTCCTTGACAAGATATTCAGACTTATCATTGACCCAGTTGCCGAAGTCACCCAACATGAAACATTTTGGTGAATCCAGCATGAAGCCAGTGAGAAGTCTGTAAACTCCTTCAGGAATGTCCTACTTCTACCAGATGGAAGATAAATAACCAGGAACCAACAGTTGAGAACAGATCAGGAAACAAGAGAATGGAGTAACAGCACTAATATCTAGTCACATAGAGGTCATTCGTAACCTTATTAAGGTTAGTCTTAGTAATATGTCTAATGCAAAAAAAAAAAAAACTTGGCTGGAATATCTCACTTAACTCAGTATTCTGGTAAAATTAAAGAGTTGCTAGCTCCAGTTTTACCCCTGTCAATTAAAAGGATGAGCAACAGCAGATCAAAACCATGTCAGCTGTTCTGTCAGTCATATTGACGTAGTGTATCAAATCACTGAGAAACTCTGGGGCATAGATTTTGACCAACCAAGGCTCAATGATAAATGCTAGGTTAGCATAAATGCAACATATCAAAAATAATACCTGGTTTGTGGATGATCCTGGCATTAGAATAGCTAGTCTGTAGGGTAATAGTGAAACAAATGCCCGGAGTACTGGACCCTTCTGAAAGCTGGGAGCTCTGGGTACATTAATTAGCACAAGAACACTGCCTAACAGATATTTCACCTGTGTGGTGTCTAGTCATTGAAACAACTGAAGTGTGATGATAACCCATGACTCCCATGCCAAAATGCCTCATGTGCCCCCTTATAATTTCAGTGTGTGATACTTACAAGTATGAAATGTATTGGCTAGAACTTAGCCATGGCAAATGAAGTGAAGTGCAAAGTTGGTAGTTTACATGATAGTATCAGAACAAGATCAGTTTGGAATAAGATCAGGAAACTATGCTTCAGGTCTTAGGAAACTGCTTCAGGGTTTAACTTCTGAGTCATAATATCAGTTAAGGGTCTCCACTGAGGAAGCTCAGAGCTGGCCTTAGGCTGATTGGCCAATTAGACCCAATAAGACCCCACACCCGAAGGGGTCCCCACAATTGTCAGAATTGCAGCTAAAACGGTCCTCAGTTTGAAAAAAAAAAATCTCCCCGCCTAAAGGGCCCATCTCAATACTGAAAGATTGCCAAATTCCGGTAATAACGGCCACACAGGTAAAAACCACACTCTCCAAAGCTAAGAATACAGCATCCATGGGACCAGATGGCATACCGGGCTGTGTGCTACATGAACTACAAAATGAACTGGCATCTCACCTAAGTGTCATATTTAATCATAGCCTCACCTCAGGCTTTGTGCCCACTGAGTTGCGCACAGCTACAGTTATCCCACTCCACAAGGAAGGATTCACCTTGGATCATGGGAACTACCAACCCATCAGTCTGACGACTATGATATGCAATGCCATGGAACGTAACATCATGGAACTTATAAACAAAGACACTGGCAACCTTCAAACACTGGACCTCACCCAGTTTGGGTTTGTGAAGGGTCGATCCTGTCTACTGAACCTGATTGACTTCTTTGAATCAGTCTCCAGAGGTGTGGATGAGGGTAAAGTGGTCCACACAGCCTATATGGTCCTCACCAAGGCCTTTGACACTATCCCCCACTCTGGAATCATAGATAAACTTACTAAGCTGGGCATTAATCCCTATGTCACTCGATGGGTTGCCAACTGGCTTACTGACAGAACCCACACTGTAAAAGTAGCTGACTCCAACTCCAGCTCCAGACAAGTGACAAGTGGAGTACCTCAGGGTTCAGTCCTGGGACCGCTCTTGTTTGGCATTTACTTCTCTGAAGTACAGGCCAACTCTAAGGGACTCTGGCTAACAAAGTTCGCAGATGACTGCAAACTGGGAGCCATTATTCAATCCCCAAACGATGTGGATATTCTACAAAAGGGCCTTAAAGAAACAGATGCTTGGTGCCAGAGCCATGGGCTCAAGCTCAATGCCAAGAAATGTATAGTTATCTCCTTTAGGAAAAAAAAACATGTACCCATGAATTACTACATAGGTGACAGTACACTAAACACTAAAAGTGTGATAAGAGGCTTAGGGACACAGGTGGACAGTGGTCTCACCTTTGATAACCACATTGCCACAACAGTCAGGAAATTCTTCTATGTGGCACACCTCATCACTAAGGGCTTTTCATCCAGAAAAAAGGGGGTCTTTGTCCCACTGTACTCATCCCTCATTAGACCATTATAGAATACAATGCCCCATTTGGTATGTACCTCTCAAGACATCTGCAACAACTGAAAAGGCTGCAGAAATACATCACTAAAAGAATCACTGGCCTAAAGCATATGCCCTATGCTGACCATCTAAAAAAACTCCAGCTATACTCTGTCACATATTGTCTACTCAGAGGTGATCTCTGCTTAACATACAAGGCCATGTCATACCCAAAGCTATTGGACATGCTACACTTAAAGAAATCCCAATCCCTCAGAGCCACACACTCTAGGGATCTAAACCTTGTCATCACAATGAACAAAACATGCTGGAGGGATAGGTTCCTGACCCAGAGACTCCCCAGACTCTGGAATACACTGCCCATACATGTCAAGCAGATCACCTCTTTGGCCCTCCTCAAAAGGAACCTTGATGACTGGATGGGAGATAGGAAATTCACCCTGGGGATCATGTCAGTCACCCTGCTAGACAGGGGTCCAGGGAAGTAAATATTGTGGGAAGAAATAGCCAGGGAATTGTTATGGCTAGGCTTGTATAGGCCTTAGAGCCTCTAGCTTAGTACCAGCCTATGAACCTATTAACCTATGAAAGCATGTAGAAACATACAATGACATTCCCTACCCACACTTCCTGAAGCTCAGCCAATGACAGAGACTATCCATCTCAGCCAATGAGAGAGACTTTCCAGCTACGTGAGCTCCGGCAATGAGAGATATTTCCCAGACACCCAAAAATGTGGTGTTTTCAACCTCATAGAAGATTAAGCTGGTTGACCTAAAAATGCAGTCTTTTCACTGAAAATACAATTAAATGCTCCAGTCTGTGGACAGGGAAGCCATTACAAAATAGAGACTTTGAGGAAGCTGGCAGCAGTCTTTTCATTTTTCAGAAATGTCTGCAGGCAGAGATTTGTATTTGTGTGTCCGTGTGTGTGTGTGTGTGTGTGTGTGTGTGTGTGTGTGTGTGTGTGTGTGTGTGTATAAATATTTGGTTTCTATATGCCAAAGTTGTAGAGCTAGGAACTGATTTCTTTAGGTAAGATCATTAGTTTCATTTTTTGTTTACTATTGACAGTGTGGTTATTGTTTCACTGTGAATAAATTGGACAACATTGAATCTGGGTTTAAAGTTAAATTTTTGACTATAAATACATGTTTAATTTACTGTGTGTTTTGCAGTCATGGGGGTGTGAAATGCATTGTGTTTGGGCTACATCAGTTTGTCTGGCACTTCGTGCAGATGAGTAAAGCTATGAGTTGTTAATGAGCTGCTTCCTGTAGTGCAGTGTTTGGTTCCTTCAGCCTTCATTTGTTTTCTGTGTGACTCTGACCAAGTCACTACACCAGCCAATGCTCCTGGGCTGCTCTTGATAAAGAATGCTTGTGTCAAGTGGGCTGTCCCAAAATGTTACAAATTTGTCTTTTCAATTCCTGCATCCTTCACATAGCTGCTAATTCATTAACATGCTTCATTATATGTCATTTGACTATGAATCCCAGTATGATCTGACTCAACTGTTCAAAATCTTGTAAACTGTTCCCAACTTTCCCTCAACACAATAATACCAGACTTTACAGTTTCATCTTTCTTATTGGTCTAAAAATGCATGTTGAAGCAAAACATGATGTTCTATTAACTTTTAAGTGACTTAAAATGGCCACGGTGGTGCAGTGGTTAGCATTGTCGCCTCACAGCAAAAGGTTCTCCCGTTCGATTCTCAGCTGGAGTGCCTTCTGTGTGGAGTCTGCATGTCCTCCCTGCAGTCGAGTGACATTTAAAGACATGCAGGTAGGTGCGTGAATGCGTGTGCCTTCTTTGAAGGTTGGGTGTTGGGCTGGCAACTCAGCACCATTAAACATTCACTGCCAATCATTAGCAGACCAGAGTTCCGCTGTGGTGACCCCTAACCAGGAAAAGCCAAAAGACATTAATGTTTAGAGTAATACATAAAATGTTCCTTGATTCTAGGGCTTTGTCCAGAATTCTTGAGCAAAAAAGTTGTAAGGTATGATTTTGGCTTGGGGGCCCCCTAAACATGTCCAAACTCTGGTCCTGAAGTTGCTAAGGCTGGCCCTGAAGGAGGTGCAACAAATATCAGCGATAACAAGAATGAGCAAATATGGAACTGATAAAACAGAATCTTGCAGGGAATCAAATGCTCCACCCTATGAAATATAACTAAACCTGAGGTGCTGTGACCTTTGAGGTGCTTGTATTTAGTTGGAGAATAAGGAGAGGTCCTCCCCTACATAGGTGGGTAGGGGTAAACCACACTCAGATAACTTCTGTTAACACAAAATGCATGATGAATAGAATGAGGTGAATCTTTTATCACAATATTTAACTGTGGTCGTAATCCCAGTATTTGTATAGATCTGTCACACTAGGTTTACCACAGCCTGTACTTGTACTATAAAAGTGCATTAACATAACATTTTTGAATCTTTTCATGATATCTTAAAAACATGTATTTAATTTAGCTGATATGCTTTGTAAATAATATTGCTTTACTGGAAAGGCTCACCCAGATTCTACTACAGTTTGCTGTGAGGGAAAGGTTAGTTTGCTTTCTATTTGTTATGTTTTTTATTACTTCATTGTCTTTTTCTATTTTGTATACTATCATTTGTCTTCTTTATACTGTGCTTTACTTGTATTCTGCTTTTAAATGCGTACTAAAACTTGGAAAAGAGATCACAGCTCTGTCTCTTGTGAGTCAGAAATTAGAAGAGGTCAATTAAGGAGTCACAAATAAGTTACAACAAGTCAGCTAAGGTTGATCATCAGTGAACTGAGGAAGTGGAGCTAGGAACCAAACCTTCTACTTAAGGGGTAAAATAAAACAATTCAGAACTTTACTGGAGAAGCTCACCCAAATTCTACTTCATTTGCTGTGAGGGAAAGGTTAGTTTGCTTTTTATTTGTTGTTTTTTGTATCACTTTATTGCCTTTTTCTATTTTGTATACTGTGGTCTGTTTTCTTTACACTGTGTTTTACTTGTATTCTGCCTTTAACTGCATACTAAAACTTGAAAAGAGACCACACCTCTGTCACTTGTGAGTCAGACAGAAATTAGAAGATTTCAATTAAGGAGTCACACATAAGTTGCAGCAGGTCAGCTAAGGTTAATCATCTATGAACTAAGGGGGTAAGCAAGGAACAAAACCTTCAATGTAAGGGGTAAAATAAAGCATTTCAGAGCTTTACTGGAAAGGCTCGCCTAGATTTTGCTACAGTTTGCTGTGGGGAAAAGGTTGGTTTGCTTTTTGTTTGCTGTGTTTTGTATTACTTTATTGCCTTTTTCTATTTTGTATTCTGTGATTTGTTTTCTTTACACTGTGTTTTACTTGTATTCTGCTTTTAAATGCATACTAAAACTTGAAAAGAGACCACACCTCTGTCACTTGTGAGTCAGACAGAAATTAGAAGATTTCAATTAAGGAGTCACACATAAGTTGCAGCAGGTCAGCTAAGGTTAATCATCTGTGAGCTGAGGGGTGGATCTAGGAACTAAACCATCTATTTAAGGGGTAAAATAAAACATTTCAGAGCTTTACTGGAAAGGCTCATCCAGATTATCCTGCAGATTGCTGTGAAGGAAAGGTTAGTTTGCTTTTTATTTGTGTTTTTTGTATTACTTTATTGCCTTATTCTATTTTGTATACTGTGATTTGTTTTCTTTACACTATTTTACTTGTGTTCTGCTTTTAACTGCATACTTAAACTTGAAAAGTGACCACAGCTCTGTCTCCTGTGTGTCAGACAGAAATTTTCCCACCCTCTCATCTGGTTACTGTTCTCTCACCCGATTACTATTGTGTTCCTAAACACCACTGTCTTTCTAGTTGCCTGCCCCTTATGTTAATTTGTCCTTATATCTCATTTCCTCTCTGCTTTTACTGGGTGGTGTGAGTATGCACAAAATTATCATTTTGTGAAATCACTCCCCTTCAACTATTTAAATTTACTGGCCATCCGAATGTATTCCATAGTACCAGAATACAAAAGTGACCACCCGCTTTCAATCTATCTTACTGTTTTAAAAATAGTGACTCTCCACTAAAACTTAACTTTTAGACAGGTAAAACTTAAGTTACCTACTTTCACATCTAACTCCTCTAGAGCGCACTGCAGTGTTTAGGATAAACCATTTTTTATCTTACTTTTAAGCATCTATTGCAAGACCCACAGTTATTGTAGAGCCCACATTCTGCTTCTCAGTAATCATCTTGGGTAAGTGCTTCTGTTTTCTCCAGGTGAGTGAAGGAGTATGGTTACATTATTTCTTGGAAACTGTTGATCACCAGAAAGCTTAATAACTGCTTTATAGGTGACAGCTTAGAATCTGTGCTTATATTCTGATCCTGGTGAGAGTTGGAGCAGAGTGCATTTATTCCTGACTTTTTCTGATTGGAGAGTGAGTGTCTGTGCTTAACATACCTTATTGGTCTGGTTGCTATTCGAGGCATCTACCAGAAAAAGGCTACAAGCCTGCAGACCCTTGCATCATCTGGGACAAGACTGTGGATCACCAAATAGGCCATGGCCTGCCTCTCTTCTTGGGATTGGTGCTAAAACTAGTTAGTTTTAGCTAGAACTAGCCCATTTTTAGTTTCACACTCAAAACTGTTTCCTTCTGCTCAGCACTTCCTCAGAATTCATTGTAAACACTAAATAAGCTACAAATTACTACAGTACTTGACTTTCCTCACTTGTCAAGAGGAAAACAGTTCGTAGTACTTAAATTAATAAGCACATATCCAGGCATGCCTATGGGTCAGCTCCTGATGTTTTCTCCTGTCCACCTGATGAATTTGGGCATCGTGTGGCGATGTAGCAATTGTCTAATGTACCCTGACAACCCTCTCCTCCTACCACCTAACAGTACAACCTGTGAGAGATGCACTTATATAGCTAAACTAGAAGCCAAGCTCTCTCCAGTCAAGACTGGACCAGACAGTCAAGAGGAGAAGGTTAACACCTGCACCACACTACACTTAACACATAGTGCTTCAAAACCCACACATAGAAACACAAAACACACTCACATTCACGGAGGCTCTCAATAAAAATCTTTCCATACAACAGAGACCTCCCAAGCTGAAATTCAGACAACTATCACCCCCAACACTTCCAAAATGACACATAGCCCACAAAATCAGTGTCCCACTCAACCTCAGCCCATAAGGCAAAACAACATACCAAACACACTAGTCATAGGTGACTCTATAGTCAGGCAAACTGATGTCCCACTCACCAGGCTAAACAAGGAGAAAGTTACTGTTAGCTGCCTGTCGGGTGCCAGGATCCGTCACATAGTGCATGCACTCAGGTCACTCCACAACAAGTACAACTACGACTCCATCATTGTTCATGTTGGTGAGAATTACCTGAGACGTACCTCCCTGGACTACATGAACAGAGACATGGAGGAGCTCTTGGATCTTGTAGCCCAGGCAGGTATGACCCTAGCCCTGAGTAGCATCCTAACATCGCAAGGACAAAATGATTGACTTCAACAATTGGCTAAGCTGGTGTCATTCTAAGGGGATCCAGTATCTGTCTGCCTGGGACAACATGGTCGACAGACCATGATGCTTTGCCAGAGATAGCGTGCACCTGTCACCTCTGGGATTCTGGATATCGGCAAAAACTCTTGCCACCCCTATAGTGCCTTTTTAGGCAAGGTTCAGATGTTAAATTCACCACTGAAAGAGGTACAAGCAAGCAAACTCTGAGGCTAATGCTACTCAATGCTAAAAGTCTAAACCTCAAAATGCACTCACTCAAGGCACTCCTTACAATGGAGAACATCAACATCTGTGCAGTGACAGAGACTTGGTTCAAGGCTTCAGAGAGCACCCCTGCATTACCAGGCTATAATTCATACCACACCCTTTGGCCACCTAACCTGGACTGAAACACTAAAGCTGGAGGCATGTCCATATTCATTAAGGATATCCACACCTTCAGGCTAGTTGCTCAACATAGTGCATCCAAAATTATCCAAGTGCAACTAACACTGGGCAAGACTTCAATCCAGGTTGTAGCTTGTTACAGATCCCCACCCATGCCACAGGATTCCCACTCTTCATTTCTTAAGATACTGGGAAATATTAAGGTACAATAAATACTACAGGCTGCAAAAAAGTATTACAAAAAAACAACAAGTTCGTTGAGAAAACCACTTTATAAAATACAAAACAGCAAAGCTTTCAGGTGAAACCCTTCCTCAATACTATTACATATGCTTAAAACCAAACTGGTTTAAATACAAGTCATAAAAATCACATGACTAGCAGTCCAAAAGTCATGTGACACAAACAAATGCAAATATGAAGTATAAACATAAGACATACAAAAATGTATAAAAATATATATAAAATATGAAAAATGTATTACAACATCTAACAACGCAATTTAGTTTGTTGCAATTTAATAAGAACAGGTTTTAATGTAACCATCGAATTCAAACCTGGAGGATGGTCAGAAGCAAGCCTTAATATCCACTCATACTCCTTGACTTCGAGTAGATTATTGCTATCACCACCCCTTAGTGTTGTACATGAAATATCTATCACTCTAAAATTAAACCTATGATCTGTACCAAACTCAGCTATGTGTTTGTATAAAGCATTCCTATCAATAATTCTTCTAATCTCTGATTTGTGCTCAATAATATCCTAGGAGTAGTTCACTCAGAAACTGCTTCAGGTTGATCTAAGTGGAACCATTTATGTGAAAAGTTTAAAGTAAGTTGTTGAGTTTTCTTGCCACCGCCCAACCGTGTATTAACTTCTCCATCTTGCTTGTCCTTCTCCTCAACCTGCGAGCATACGCTCGCAACAGTCACCGCTGAAGTCACAGTAATGGGCGTGTTCTCAGATACACAGTTCAACAATTTAGTAGATGCCAGTTCCTGGTCCTGTGAATTAACCGGTAACACTTCACGAAAGTCATCCAAGGCATCTAGCATCACCTTCTGGCCACGAGGTTTGTTGTTGGAATGAGTAATGAAGTCAGTTATCAGCCATGAGAAGATATGGCCTCTCTGAAAATCGTTCATATCACGCATTAACTTGCACTTCTTGGTTGCTTCTAAACGGTCATCCAAAGTTTGTATTCTGTCAAGCATCTGTTGATAAACATCCACCAAAGGAAAGACAGGCATATTCATAATTTCAATATACAAACACATAGCTGAGTTTGGTACAGATCATAGGTTTAATTTTAGAGTGATAGATATTTCACATACAACACTAAGGGGTGGTGACAGCAATAATCTACTCGAAGTCAAGGAGTATGAGTGGATATTAAGGCTTGCTTCTGACCATCCTCCAGGTTTGAATTCGATGGTTACATTAAAACCTGTTCTTATTAAATTGCAACAAACTAAATTGCGTTGTTAGATGTTGTAATGCATTTTTCATATTTTATATATATTTTTATACATTTTTGTATGTCTTATGTTTATACTTCATATTTGCATTTGTTTGTGTCACATGACTTTTGGACTGCTAGTCATGTGATTTTTATGACTTGTATTTAAACCAGTTTGGTTTTAAGCATATGTAATAGTATTGAGGAAGGGTTTCACCCAAAAGCTTTGCTGTTTTGTATTTTATAAAGTGGTTTTCTCAATGAACTTGTTGTTTTTTTTAAAATATTAAAGTACAACCCAATACCTTAATTATGGGTGATTTCAACTACCCACCATCAACTGGAAAAACTACTCATGTGCCAACTCATTCACTCAACATTTTCTGGAATTCATAAATTCAAATGCCTTGGATCAACTTGTCCACACCCCCACCAGGGGCAGCAATATCCTGGACCTGGTCATTACCGATATGGGTAACCGATGTTCCATGTCAGAGGTCAACTCCTCGCTATTCAGATCCGACCACAAGTTAATCACCCTAGACCTCCATATCCCACCCCCACCCCCCATTAAGGAAACCACTGTCAAAACCTACTCCAAAGCCAACTTCATGCTTCTTAAGACAGAAGTGGCAAACTTCGCAACACCCATGCAGATGGAAAATAGAAGTATGACTGCTGAATCTTACACAAATGCACTGTATAACCACATACACAAGTGCATGGACTGTGCCATCTCCCAACAGAACCAAGATGCTATCCTCCAGAAAAAAGGAAGCCAATCTGGTGGGCCCCAACAGAGGGAAGAAGCTGTTGCAAAAAAGAGTAAAACCCCAAGATTGGAGGAACTCCCTGGTCAGCCTCAGCAAGAAGCTGAGATCTCTCATAAAACCCTCCAAAGCCAGTTATGAAAATAAAATCACCACTGATTCCAAAGACAACCACAAAGCATCCTACAGCTATGTCAAGTATCTCAATGGCAACACTCAGATCTGCTCTGAGCTACAGCACAATGTCACTAAATATACAGAACTAACCAATATTGCCAACATCCTGGTAGACAGGTTCAGTGCTAACTTTACCCCCCTCTCACCCTCCAAAAGGATCCATCTTAATACTGGAAGAATGTAAAGCCCTTGTAATCATGGATGAACAAGTAAAGACTGCACTCTCCAAAGCCAAGAACACAGCATCCATGGGACCAGACAACATCCCAGGCTGTGTACTGCACGAACTACAGAATGAACTGGCACCCTACATAAGTACCATGTTCAATCATAGCCTCACCTCGGGCTATGTACCTACTGAATAGCGCACAGCAATGGTTATCCCACTCCTCAGAGGGGGTGCCACCATGGACCCCGGAAACTACCGCCCCATTAGCCTGATGAGTCTGGTCTACAAGGCCATGGAGTGTATCTTCTTGGAGCTTATAAACAAAGACATAGGTAACCTCCAAACCCTGTACCCTACTCAGTTTGAGTTTGTAAAAGGTAGATCATGTCTACTAAACCTGACTGACTTCTTTGAAGCAGTCAATAGAGCCATAGACGAGGGCAAGGTAGTGCACACACCCTATCTTGACCTCGCCAAGGCTTTCGATACTATCCCCTACTCTGGAATTATAGATAAACTCACTAAACTGGGCATAAATCCCTATGTCACAAGATGCATGGCCAACTGGCTCACTGACAGAACCCACACAGTAAAAGTAGCTGACTCCAAGTCCGACTGCAGACCAGTGATGAGTGGAGTACCACAAGGTCCAGTCCTGGGTCCTCTCCTGTTCAGCATCTACTTCTCTGAAATGCAGGCCAACACAGAAGATCTTTGGCTAACAAAGTTCGCCGATCACTGCAAACTGGGAGCCATAATAAAATCACCTAATGATATAGACATTCTACAAAAGTGCCTCACAGAGACAGATGCTTGGTGTCAAAGTCATGGCCTCAAGCTCAATGCCAACAAGTGTATTGTCATCCCCTTTGGGAAAAACTCGGTACCCATAAACTACCACATAGACGGTAGCTCACTAAACACTGAAAGTGTGATAAGAGACCTCGGGGCACAGGTGGACAGTAGTCTCTCCTTTAATAACCACATCGCCACAGTAGTCAGGAAATCCTTCTACATGCCACACCTCATCACAAAAGGATTCTCCTCTAGAAAAAAGGAGGTCATTGTTCCTCTCTACTCATCCCTCATCAGACCCATTATAGAGTACAATGCCCCGTGTGGCATGTATCTCACATGACACCTACAACAATTGGAAAGGCCACAGAAATACCTCACTAAGAGGATTACCAGCCTCAAACAGATGCCATACACAGACCATCTCAAAAAACTCCAGCTCTACTCTGTCACATATCACCTTCTCAGAGGAGATCACTGCCTAACATACAAAGCTATGTCAAACCCAGGGCTGTTGGACATGCTACACTTACAAAATCCCAGTCTCTCTGCACCACATGCTCCAGGGACCTAAACCTTGTCACCACAAAAAACAGAACATGCTGGAGGGATAGATTCCTGTCCCAGAGACTTCCCATACTCTGGAACAAACTACCATTCATGTCAAGCAAAGCTCCTCATTGGCCCTCTTTAAGAAAAACCTTGATGACTGGATGGGAAATAGAAAATTCATCCCAGGGATCACTTCTGCTGCACTGCTTTACAGGAGCACAGGAAAATAATTTTCTTGGGTGACAAAAGCCAGGGTACCTTTTTGACTAGGCTTATATAGGCCCCAGGGCCGATAACCTAGAACCTACCTATCTATGAACCTATGAACCTATTTGTTGACTGTTTTTCTTTTGAAATGCCAAAAATGCATTTCTGTCCTTGTTTTGAAACTTTTTCTCCAGGCCTCCACTGAAAATGGGGATTTAGGATTTAAGTTCCCACATGAATGTTCCTGGTAAACAAAAGCAAATAAAAATATTTCTGCTGACATCAGAACCCCCAGTCTGTACTGCATACCAGTGCCCAGTACCCCTTATACAGGAACCAAATAGTTTTCTCTTTATATCAACACCATGTAGTCAAAAAAAAAACTTTAGTTTTAGTTATATGTAGCTGCCAACCTGTTATGTTTTAAACAGCTGTAGTACCCTGCTCAGCCAGTCGATAGTAATTAAGAAGAGAGCAGAGAAGAGTGAGAAACCTTGTTTCAAGCCCTTGTAAAACCAAAAGGCCTCTGAGAACATATCACTGGTGAAATCAGTAGCACCAGGAACCATAAACAATGCTTTAACTGCCTTTAAAAAAACTGCTGACAAAAACATGATCTCTGTTATCAGCGACATAATAAGAGCAAGCAGAGTGTTAACGAACTTCCCAAAACTGACCAACATCGCTATCGTTCATTCATATACACTTTCTTAACCTCTGCATGTTAAACCAGAAGAGTCGAGAGGTGGTCTGGGCTTGGACATCCTGGAACCTGATTTGAGAATCCTAAGTCTGGCTATTAAGATGTGGGAGTTGAGTTTTAAATCAATATTTATTAAAGAATTGGACTAGTATTTTGTATCCAGCTGTGTATCTTTATTAGGATTTGGTGGGACAATTGTCACAAAATTTCTGGAACATGGGTTGATCTCTTGTACACTCTGAAAGATATAGATAAGAGGTAAAAAATGGGGTACAGAACACCTGACAGTGCCTGATAAATTTTCATATACAGACAGTCCTGGTACTTTCCCTTCAGCAGTGTGTCTTACAGCAGCTAGATTCACCTCTAAAGTAATGTGAGCTTCCAGTAACTGTTTCTGAGGGAGTGACAATTAGGTGTCTGAGTACCTAGGTAAGGGAACACAAGGAGATAATTCCTCTGCAAGGCTACAGTCACCATGGCCAACACCTGTGGGTGATGTAAAAAGGCAGCCCTCTGTACAGGAACTGATGATCACTCAGAGCAAATCAGAGGAATATCTTGCATTGACCCCAAGTACTGATGTGCATGAAACTACCTATCATATCCAGTGGCACCAACAGGGATGCCATGCAAGAGCAAGGACATAGGCTTTAAAGGGTGACCATCTAAAACAGGACATACCAAATGTACTAGTTTAACTTACTGATATCTACAATGAGATGGAACTTGTCCATCCCCTTTATAAAGCAGAATTAAGGCCACCACCCTACTCTAAAAACAGAAACACCTTTAAAGTCCATTTGAGCAGTAAAATCTGTGTCCTTCTCAAGAACAACACTGAAATGGACTAATCTACCAGTGCAAGTCTTTCTGAAAGAGTGCAATTGATGTCCAGAGTGTAGCTGAGAGAAGCACAGATGAAGGAACCACTGGCATTCTGGTGATAGTTCTCCAAGACAAGGCACACTCAGAGAATTCCTACACCAGAGAAAAAACTGGGGTAAGCTGCCAGCTCATCCTCTTGGGTGATTTAGCAAGTACCAGTTGGAAAAGGACTGGTGGTGCATTCCTACCTTCCATAAGGGGTGACTAGAGCCACAGGATAACTGGGATTATCAGTTTGGAAGAGCTGGAGGAGAATGGAAGGGGATGATAAAGACACTCCACAGAAATGAGGACCTACTTCCTCTTAAGAAGACCATCAAGTATTTACCCTTAAATCTAGGGATCCAGAATTTTATTCCTGATTTCCTCCTTAATTCAGGACAGCTACAGCCATGCCATCCATGTTATCATCTGGCTCTGCTTAATGCAGGATCTTGAGAACCTTTTACATTTGGAAGACATCTATGTTGTCACTGAAACCTGATTTAAGTGCCCTGACAGCACTCCCTCGTTACCTGGGTATTGTATATACCACTCTTTTAGACCAGATGGAAATGGTGGTGATGTATCCATGTTTGTTAAGAAACCACATTACCTCAAGACAGATACCAAGAGACCAGCAACTGGAGCTTATTGAGATCCAAATTATTTTAAATAACATTAGCCATTAGTTCACAACATGTTACAAAATCCTTCTATTTCTCCAGAAAATCACACAACATTCCTAAATATTCTGAATTAACTCCCCTTAACACTGTTATTCTAAGTAATTTTAACTGACCATTGATTAACTCAGAGACCCATACCACCAACACAGGATATACTCAAAAAATCATAGATTTTTTTTTAAACAAAAACTCCCTAGACCAAATTGTTAACATACTTACTAAAGAAAAGAATATACTTGAGCTTGGTCTTAACAAATGTAGCATCTGTATGTACTATACCCAAGGTATCCCCCTCATAGTAACCTTCTCCCTCAGACTCTCCAAACCACTAGAAACAAATATCAGAGAGTCCAAGAACATCAACTGCACACATTTCCTACAATACTACAATGAAGTCTCTAAATTAAAGTATAACAGTACTATCCAAACTGTTAACACTGCAAAAATGTTATTCAGAGTAGTTCTACTCACACCTGGACAGAGATGGTAATTTGCCACTCCCACCTACATCCAAGCAAATGGGGAGGTCTAAATGCAAATGAGTGTGGTGGTCCTCAAGCATAGAAATTCTGTGTAATAAAATGAAGAAACTCCTAAACCTGTACAACAGAACAAATGACCACTAAATTAAGAAGAACACCAAACAGCTAGATAAGAAAATAAAAACTGACATAAGAAAAAACACAGGCATCCCATGAATTCAGACTAGCTACAGAAGCCAAAGCCAACTACAAATCCTTTTTTAGTTATGTCAGGAAAATAAGAAACAATACCAACATTGCTCCAAGCTTATTCAGAACAGTACCAACTACTCTGACCCAGTGGTTATTGCCAACATACTAGTTTATGAATTCAGGGCTACTTTACCCCCGACTCTATTTCAGGCACACTTATCTCTGATGGAATCAATCCACCAACCATCACAAAAAAGCATATCATGAAGGTACACTCCAAAAACAAAACAACACATCCACTGGGCCTGACAACATATCAATTTCTCTAATTAATAGCACTAGGCATATATTGGCAGATTCAATCCTTAGCTTCTTCACCCTGAGCCCAGCAACCAGCTTTGTCACAAGGAAGTGGCACATAGCTTCTGTGACATCACTCCACAAGGGTGGCCCCACCACAGACCCTGGGAATTACAGACCCATCACTCTGACAAGTCTTATTTGTAAAGCCATGGAATGTACTACAACTGATCAAATTAACTATGAATTCAAAAGACGTATCAGACTCGACCTCCAGCAGTTCATCTCTGTTAAGGGCATATCTTACCTAATAAGTCTGGTAAATGTCTTTGAGAGAGTTACTCAAGCTATGGACTGTGGATAAACCATCCATTCAGTGTTCCTTGACCTAGCAAAGTTATTTGATGCCATATCACATGCAAATATATAAGAAAGTTTCAGTAGCTCCAAATTTACCCATATGTGGTTAGGCAGATAGTCCAGGGTGACCACTGGAGTTCTACAGGAATCTGTGCTGGAACCCTTATTATTTGGCATCTACTTCTCAAATCTCGACTTATCAAATGAGGATCTTTGGTTAACAAAGTTCATGGATAATTAGTCTTCCTCTGATATACATGCACTCTAGCATGAGCTTACACTTGTCAATAACTTGTGTACTAAAATGAAGCTCAAACTCAATGTCCAAAAGTACAACATCGCAGCTTTTGGCAAGCATCTTCTAGCTCCAACCTATACTATTGATAACATACTACTTCAAAAATAAAGGTTGTGAGAAACCTGGACATATGGGAGTACAGCTCTCTGATATTTGACCATCACATTACAATGTTGGTTTGGAAATCCTTTTACATTGCACAACTCATAGCAAAAAGTATTTCTTCCAGATCAAAAGAAGTTCTCAACTCCTTGTACTCCACTTTGATTAGAGCCATCATTGAGTACAATGCCATCTTTGAGAATATACCTTACAAATCATTTTAAGCAACTGAAAAGACCCCAGAGGTCTGTAACTAAAAAGAATTGGGGCCTAAAAGTTCTGAGTTACAAATATAAACTGGAAGCCTTATCCCTTTACTCAGTTTCTTATACAATCCTTAGGGGAAACCTGTACTTTGCTTACACAACAGCAAGATATTCATGAGTCAAGAACCTTTATACTTCAAAAAAAAAAAAAAAAAAAAAAAAAACAGTCTAACATCAGACTACTTTGATTCTAGGACCATTTAAAATGTGCTTTTTTATTGAACAATGGAAAGCAGCAGACATATCCAAAATAAACAAACTTCATCTGTAATATGAAACTTATTATAATAAGAAATTAAGTAGCACTGAAAAGCTGATACTGAAATTTCACAGAATTTAAATTTACACGAGCTTTTCGGGGACTACAAAAGTTCCTTTAATGTCCTGGTGTATCTCACTGACTTGTAGAATATTCTAAATCAAGTGATGGTGAGTACTATTTAAACACTGCAAAACTTGAGTATTTCCTTTAGGGAATTTATACACCCTGCAGTAGAGTATGCTATCCATATTTAAGTTTCTGTTCCTGTCTAATTAGGTTAGGGAATTCCCCAGGCAGCTTTTAAATGCAAGAGTAGGAAGTTTTAATCTGATGCTTTGTGTGCATATAAACTATTTTTCTGATAAGGTCCATATGTAGAATCTGAATGCCAGTCATGAGCAACCAAGTGACACCTACAGGTCTCAGTCTTCTAATCTAATAACAGAGTCCTGCTGATTTGCATTAACTTCTTTGTGTTTATCAGGTAATAACAGATCTGGAAGAGCAGATCTTTCCTCATAAACATCAAGTATAATGCCATTAGGAGCTGCAACAATAATGGCAGCCACTGAATCAGGACTTTACTGAGGCGTTTACAAGCCTAGCCAAAAATTTAGCCCATGTTCGGACAAGTTAGGACCCAATGCCCCTGTCTAGCAGGGACACAGGTGGAATCCCAATGGTGTATTTTCTGTTCCCCTTCTAGTTATCCAGGTTGCACTTAAAAAGGGTTAATGAGATAGTCTGCTTGATGTGGAGCAGGAGTCTATTCTACAGAAGGTGGAGTCTCTGGGACACAAATCTGTCCCACCAACAAGTCCTATCGATGTCACAGACCAGGTTGAGCTTGTGCATGTGGGTTACTTGAGTGGAGCTTGACTTGCAGATATGCAGCAGTCCCATCAAAGCAGGGTCTGATATTGCTTTGTATGCCAGACAGAGGTCACCCCTGAGGGGTCTGTAGGAGACTGAGTAGAGGGACAGGGCCTTTAGCCTATCTGTGTAGGGTAAATGTTTGAGGCCCTGGATTTTCCTGGTGAGGAATCTCTGTGGTCTCTCCAGCTGCTGCATGTGCTTTGTGAGGTACATGCCAAATAGAGCATTGTACTCCATAATGGGTCTTATAATGGATGAATACAGGGATGTTATGACCTCCTTATCCCTGGATGAGATATCCTTACTAATGAGGTGGGCCATGTAGAAAGATTTCTGTACAATGGAGGCAATACGGTGTTCAAAAGTCAGTTTGCTTTCAACCTGGGTGCCCAAGTCCCTCACGACTGATTGCATGCTTAGGACCTTGTTATTAATGTAATAATTTGTGGGGACGTCACTCTCCCCAAAGAGGATGGTAATGCATTTTTGGCATTCAGTTTGAGGCTATGTTTCTGGCACCAGTCATTTGTTTGGCTGAGATCTTCTCAGGTGATGTCCACATCACTAGGGGAATTAATGGCAGTGCCCAGCTTGCAGTCATCTGCAAACTTGGTCAGCCATAGCCCACTGGTTTTGGCCTGCACCTCAGAAAAGTATATCCCAAACAACAGAGGCCCCAAGACCGATCCCTGGGTACACTGCTCATTACGGTTCTACTGCTTGAGGGGGCTTCCCCTATTTTGAATAGGTGGGTTCTATCAGTGAGCCAGTTTGCTATCCATCTGGTAACATATGGATTGACGCCTAGCTGTGAGAGTTTATCTATTATACCTGAGTAGGGATTAGTATCAAAGGCTTTGGCCAGGCCAAGGTAGGCAGTGTGCACCATCTTTTCCTCGTCCATGACTTTGGTGACTGTCTCAAAAAAGTCGACCAAATTTAACAGGCTTGACCACCTCCTGATGAAACCAAACTTTGTGGGATCGAGTGTTTGGAGATTGACAAAGTCCTTGTTAATGAGGTCCATTATAATCCATTCCATGGCCTTGCAGATCAGGCTAGTTAGGCTGATGGGTCTATAATTTCCTAGATTGGTTGACATTCTACCTTTGTGCAAAGGGATGACAGTGGCTGTCCTCCACTTGGCTGGGATGAAGCAGGTACTCAGGCTTTGGTTGAATAGGGTGACTAATGGTACTGCATGTTCCTGCCTGAGTTCATGTAAGATGTAGCCTGGGATGTTATCAGGTCTCACGAAGGCTGTATTATTTGCCTTTGAGAGGGCAATGATGGCTTTCTCCCTACCGATAAGGGGAAGGGGCAAGTGCTAGGGATGTCCTGATTTGCTGATGGGGGGAACAGAGGGGTGAAGTTTTCACTGAACCTATCCACCAGCAGGTTGGCTATATCTACGGCATGGGTGTATGTGGTGTCCTTGACCAACAGTTCTGAGCAGATCTGTGTGCTTTCTTTGAGATTGTGGACATATGTGAAGAAGGCCTTATGATTATCTTTAGTAGATGTGGCCAGTTTGGATTCAAAGTTTGCTTTGAAGGAGTTCACTACTGTGCTTATTTGCTTGTTCAGGCTAAGGAGAGATTGCTGTCAATTGGCACCTGCTTATTCTCGGTCCTGGATGGCAATTTGTTCCTTTTATTATAGAGTTTATTTATTGCAGATGTCCATTAGACAGGTTTACTCTTCCTTGAGGAGGAGGATTTTGTCCTATCGGGTATTCCTGATTCCATGCAGCTATATAAATACTTCTATAGTACTTTGGTGTAGGTTTGGACATATGTGCCAGTTCCTGTGGAGGGGGAGGGGGCTATGAAGTTGTTTATACCTTCCCTCAGGAGGTTGTAATCAGCTTTGGAGAAATTTTTGTTTGACCCTAGCTAAGGGTGGGTCAGGGAGATGGTGACTTCAAAAGTGGCTGCTTTTTGGTCAGATCTTACCAGGGAGGTTGACACTGAAGGGATGAATCAGTGGTTACTCATGTTGGTTAATACCAAGTCCAAGATATTTTCACCTCTTGTGGGGGTGTCAAACAGCTGGTCCAAGGCATTTGCATTGATGAAATCAAGGAATCTCTGGGTATTTGTATTTTGGCATGAGTAGTTCTTTCAATCTTTGGTTGGATAGTTAAAGTCACCCAGGATCAGGGTAAAAGGGTTGAATCCTGATAGGTTCAAAGAGGTCCAGATAAGTGGAGTGGGCATCCTGAGTCAAAGTTGAGGGCCTGTAGCTAGCTATGATTTGAAAAGGAGTCTTGTCAATGGTTAACTGCACCTGGAGTGTCCCCTGTGCATCATACTGTTTGACCACCCTGGAGGTGCGTATGTCATTTATATATATTGCAACTCCACCTAATTTTGCTTTGCTGCCCATGGTTTGGGATCTGAATGTATGATAGGATGAGTAACCTGATATGGTTGGGGTGCTCTCTGGGTGGTCAAGCATTTACAGGCTACCTTTGTCCATTAGGACATGGGTGCCAGGCCAGGGGTGAATTGCTGATTCCCCATCCATTAGTCCAGGTTACATTTGAATTGGGTTAGGGAAGAAATTGCTTCACATGGATAGGAAGCTGTTTCCAGAGTAGGAGTAGTCTCCGAGATCCATGCCCATCCCCCCAACATGTCCTATTTATGTCACAAGCAAGGTTTAAGTCCCTAGATATGGCAATTCTTATGCTATTTGTTTTTCAGATATGCAGCTGATCCATCAGAGTGGGATCCTAGGATGCCTTGTATGCCAAGCACAGATTGTCTCTCAATAGTCTGTAGGAGACCAAGTATAGGAATAGGGCTTTCATGTGATCTGTAAAGGTCATGCTACTTATGCCCTTCATGATTCTTGGAGGAACCTCTGTGGATGTTCCAGCTGTTGCATGTGCCTGGTCAGGTACATAGCGGTCTGATGAGGGCTGAATACATTGCAACTATGACTTTCTTGGACTTAGATACCATACCCTTGCTTATAAGTTGTGCAACATGGAATGATTTCCTTGCTACCATAAACACATGATGGCCAAAGGTCAGGTTACTGTGTACAGGCATTCCCAAATCCCTGACTACAGGTTCTACTCTTAGGGAAATGTTATCAATGATATAGTTTCCAGGGGCTGCCAATTTCCCAGTGGACACTATTATGCATTTCTTGGTGGTTCAATTTCTTGTTGTTTCAGACTGTGGCTGTGGCACCAGCTATTTGTGTCAGTCAGCCTTCTTGGAGGATATTAACATCTTGAGGGGACTCTGACTGCACCTAGTTTGCAATTGTCTGCAAACCTGGTCAGTCAGAGACCCTTAACACTGGCCTTGACTTCAGAGAAGTAGATGGAAAACAGGAATGGACCCAGCACAGAGTCCTGAGGGCCAGTCTAGTGGCCGGCCTCTTCATGGAAACGAACTCCCCTAGCCTCACTTCTTGGCTCATCTCTGAGAGACACTTAGCTATCCAGTGAGTGGCATAGGGGTTTATACCTAATTTCACAAGTTTGCCTGCAAAGCCTGAGTAGGGTATTGTATCAAATGCCTTGTCCAGGTCAAGGCAGGCAGTATGCACAATGTTTCCCTTGTCGATTGCTCTGTGACTTTCCCAAAGAAGTCCACCAGGATGAGTAGACATGATCTTCCTTGATGAAACCAAACTGGGTTAGATCCAGTATCTGAACATTTCATATTTATTTATTTATTTATTTAGTGACATTGTCATTGTTAAACAATAATACCTTTTACGATTTTCCATATGAGACTAGCTGCAGTATGTTCAGAAAAAGGTTAAGTTTCACAGCACAGCATTAGACAGATAACTGGGTACATTACAGTGTTGGGAGAACAGTGTATACTGAGAGGCATCCATATATAGCCATGTACACACACTGACCATCAAGTTTAACCCATAGATGTACATGGCTTGCCATGGGCCCATGAGAGAATGTGCACTCAGAAAAGAATTCCCCTGCATGGAAGTAATTGCACAGCTTGGAAACACTTGGTAGACTAAAAAAACAGAAGCCAGCAACTGTGATCTGTATGAACTAATTTAATTAGTTACAAAATAAAAAAACACAAAAATAACAGACCGGTTTCGGCTATGATGTTAACCTAGCCTTCATCAGTGTAAATATTCACAACATTTTGAGGTTCTTTTTATACATTGACATAATTAGTCACAAAATTTAATTGGTGAGCTCATGAATATTCATCAGTATACAAAATCATAAATATTCATTAAGGCCAGGTTGGAAAAGTCCACCTAGTTTTACAATCCATTTCTTTTCTTTTGTATTTAGTTTACTGTGCCACCCAGATTTGTTAGATCTGTCTCCAATTATTTTATCTATGATGGTAAAATTAAATCTGGCTGTAGTATGTTTCAGAGTGTGTTTATACACAGCATTGCTCATCCATTTACATTTTACATCACTAAGATGTTCTGAAATATGTAACTTAAGAGGCCTAGATGTTTGTCCTATATAAAATGCATGACAACTGCAAGAGGCCATATAAATGATCCAATCCGTGCTGCAATTTGCAAAAAACCTGATGTCATATATCATACTGCAATTACTACTGGAGAAATGTTTTGTTTTAAGCACATCTTTACAATGGCTGCAGTGACCACATGTTATGCAGCTCACAAGTTGGTCTCCAGAAATAAGGGTTTGAGTCATATTCTGTTTATTAGAATCATGGTGATGTTTGTAATGACTGTAATGAGATCCAAGATTTGTCCCCCTTCTAAATGAAAACATACAAGTTTCAGATAAATACTGTGACAAAACATTGCCCGCTAGGAGAATGTTCCAGTGCTGTCTGATGGCATCGGTGACTCTGTTTGTATTTCTGACATATGTAGTAATGAATCGTAAATTATTATTTTTATTATGTGATTTGTGTTTATACTTAAGAAGGTCTTCTCTATCCAGATTTGCAACATGATTGCTTGCTGTATGTACATACCCCATGCTGTAGCCCCTTTCTTCAAACCTGTTCAGCAAATCCTTACTGAAACCCTTGAAAGTATTTTCTTCTGAACAAATTTGTCTCATCCTAATGAATTGAGACTTGGGGATGTTTTTGGTAATATGTGCTGGATGAAAGCTGGATGCGTGGAGTAAGGTGTTATATTCTGGATATTTTCTGAATACTTCTGTACAGAGGGTATTATCCTTATTCCTTGTTACCAGCACATCCAAATATGTGATCTTGTGTTGGTCATAACTGATGGTAAAATGTAAACCCCATTTGTTCTCATTGAGATATTCAACAAATTCCATCAAGTATTCTGCATCAGACCTCCACACCATCCAGCAATCATCCAGATATCTACGCCAAATATCAATTTCCATTAGATATATATTGTGTGTAACATCATAGATGATTTGTTCTTCTATGTATGCCATATATAGATCTGCATATATGGGGGCAAATGATGCGCCCATTGCAGAACCCCGTATCTGAAGATAACATTGTTTTCCATAGAAGAACACATTTGTGGTGAGAACATGTTCAGTTAAACATATAAGAAAGGTGTTGAGACCAGGTTTGTATAGTTCTGATTTATATAGCCAATATTCTATAGCATCAAGCCCTGCCCAATGTGGTATGTTAGTATATAATGCACTAACATCCAAGGTGCATAACAACCATTCATCTTCAATTTGCATTTCATTTATAATACCTAAAAATTCTGTGGTATCCTGAATTCTAGATCTTACCCATCTCAATAATGGTTTGATGTGTTTGGTTAGAAACTCAGAAAGTGGTTCAGTGAGAGAACCATTGCCTGCCACAATTGGCCTACCTGGGGGATGCAAAAGATCTTTATGTATTTTGTGCAGGAAATAGATATATTGGCTACTGGGATCAGATATAGTAAGATGACTTTTTATATTTGGTGTAATGATGCCATTTTCAACTGCCAAATCCAAAAATGTATCTATTTGTTGTTTAAACATAAGTGTTGGATCAAGAGGCATTTTAGTATAATATCTGGCATCTTCCAAATATCTGCGCGCCTCAGCATCATATTGGGTCCAATTCATAACTACCACAGCACCACCTTTGTCTGCAGAAATGATAACCACATTTTTATTATTGATAAGTTCCTGTAAAGTTGACATGTCTAGCTTTGAGAGATTATTAGATTTAGGGTGAGTCCTACCTGAAGTAAAGTGTAGATCTTTGAGAACACTATTTTGGAAGAGACTCACACAAGGATGCATGGGTGGGACAAAGGTGGATTTGTGGTATTTAAAATTGTCAACAGCAACATCGTCCTGTTTTGTGTCATGAAAATACAATTTTAAATTTAGCAATCTACAAAATGCTGTTACATCATGTGCAAATGTATCTTCAGGAACAAAAAAAAATGGTTATAAAAGAAAGACCTTTATTTAACAAAGCAGTTTGTGAGTCAAATAATGTTACATCAGAAATATTTAGTACATTTGTTCTAGCATGCTTGTTTGTTTGTCAACAGTTCTATTAGACCCTCCAAACTTCTTATTTTTTCGATGTTTCCTGCCTCCCCTCTTGTAAGGCCTAAAGGGGCCACACTGTTATTATGTTTGGGGGTGGGGGAATCTGAGGTTTGCTGTATGTCCAAATCTGTACCAAAAGAGGAATTGCCCCCTGATGAATCAGTATATGTATTACGTTTCCTAAGGATAGACTTGGGACGTTTACGTTTGGGGGTGGTATTGAGTTTATGATAACCACCTTCAAACCTGACATGTCTAGTATGTTGAAAGGGACAACCTTTGTCATAGTCTGTTTGGTCCCTATGAAATTTTTTGAGTTTCCAATCCTTAAGTTGTTGTTCGAAGGTAAATAAGTCTGAACTAAGTTTGAACAATAAGATGGAAAAAAAACGGTTGGTCCTTGTATTGATTACAGTCATCACATGATTTACTCACATTAAGAATTTCCCTATCAATAGTACGTTCATAGTATCTGGATAATGTTTCCACAAATTTCTTGGAACAATATTGTTGTATTGTTGGCCATTCACTGGTTAGTTGTTCATCTAATTCAGTTACTAATGGCTGAATTTTAACTCTAAGCCCTCTGGGAGTTATCCCTTTGGCCATGTATGCTTTGAATAATTTAAGATGCCATACATTGGCCCTTAATGTTTTCATATTTCTATTTAGTTGCTGAAACAGCTTTTCACAATGGTTTTCGGGATTATCTATGGTACTAAAACTGTTATCACTGGGTCATTCTCCTTTTCCAAAAATGCCCAAATCTTCTTTATCAGAAGAGAGCCCAACCAGGATCCGATTCAAATTCATTATGGAAGATAAAAAAGGGGGAGTTTGAATACAAGGGTATAAGAGAGCCGCACAGACCCAAATGTAGGTCAAAGACAAAATCAAAATAAAATATATAGTCAAAGTCCAAGAAACAGATTCATACTTGTGTGTTAGCCAAAAGACAATTCCAATTGTTAAAAAATGAAGAAAATAAATGCAGTACCACATCCCAAAGGTTAAAAAGATTGTGTGTGGAAACTGGGCAATAATGGCCAATCAAACTTAGCATCTAAAGTCTAAGTTGTTAAAAGCAGCCCTAACAAGAATAATCATACAAAGATCTTGCCTGCTTACACTGAATATGTCATTGAAATGTTTATAAGTATAGCCTCTGATGATTGACAAAAAACTTTGCCATGTCCAGATCTACTTATAAATAAATACCAGATATTAGAACAATAATGGTAACTGCAATATGGTTGTATCACAATGGCCCTTGGCAAGTACCAAATTTTTGAAAAATACAAAGTTGGCTAAAAACATGTGTGAATCAATAGAATATAATTGTCTATGATCTACTATTGAGTCCATCAAAAGAGGCCCATAATCTGTTTAAATTGGAGTCATGTAACTTGGACAAAATGAACTAACATAAGGAAATATTTTGCAATATATACTATATCTATATGTATTATTCCATAAACCACTAGGAAATAAGCTGAAAATTAGGACATATATATGTCTTACAAAATAGTGCTACGTAATGTAACCAGATTTGGTGTGACCATATATATAAATGGTCTTAATATGTTCAATAAAAAATGATTAACAATATTAATGGCATCTTAAGAATAAATACTCAAAGCTGTATTAATGTGAACGGCTTAGATATACTGTAAGTTATCCATTAGGGAATATTTAGCTGTAACCCTATTTTTTTGGAAATCCACAATAAAATTATGTTAAATAATACCTGAATATATATGTTAATAAGAACAGCTTAAATTAAGACCATGTCAAACATGTAAACAGTGCAATAATAATTGACAGCATAAATCTACATCTGAATTCCAAAGCTGTATTAGCCTAGTGTCATAGCAAGATATATTTGAGAATAAACATAGATTTGTAAAGAATAATCCAAAGTAAACTGTCTGCCCTGAATCCTAGGACAAAAAAGTGTGATACTTAATGTAATAACGACCTATCGATGGAATTGTTATATCCAATCATATAGATGTATAATGGTTATATCGGTAAAACACACAATCATAAATTGGTCCTAATAATTCAAAAAACAGCCCTCAACCTAATGTATCACAAGGTGATAGCCCCACTATCTGCAACAAATGACACAGCTTTCCATGTTGATAAATCAAATTGCCACATAGTATAAAATGCTATACATATACAAGCCACAAAAATATACGTATGTATAGTCCGTCCCCAACAAAACACAAAATGATGTATTTACAATAAAAAATGGTATAATTTGTTTATAAAGTTCAAAAATTGTTGTTGAATGTCATAAAAGACGGCCCGTAGTAATGTAACAAGTGTTCCGCTTGTGTGCTTTACCGATATAACCTTTATACATCTATATGATTGGATATAACAATTCCATCGATAGGTCGTTATTACATTAAGTATCACACTTTTTTTGTCCTAGGATTCAGGGCAGACAGTTTACTTTGGAATATTCTTTACAAATCTATATTTATTCTCAGATATATCTATGACACTAGGCTAATACAGCTTTGGAATTCAGATGTAGATTTATGCTGTCAATTATTATTGCACTGTTTACATGTCTGACATGGTCTTAATTTAAGCTGTTCTTATTAACATAAATATTCAGGTATTATTTAACATAATTTTATTGTTGATTTCCAAAAAAATAGGGTTACAGCTAAATATTCCCTAATGGATAACTTACAGTATATCTAAGCCATTCACATTAATACAGCTTTGAGTATTTATTCTTAAGATGCCATTAATATTGTTAATCATTTTTTATTGAACATATTAAGACCATTTATATATATGGTCACACCAAATCTGGTTACATTATGTAGCACTATTTTGTAAGACATATATATGTCCTAATTTTCAGCTTATTTTCTAGTGGTTTATGGAATAATACATATACATATAGTATATATTGCAAAATATTTCCTTATGTTAGTTCATTTTGTCCAAGTTACATGACTCCAATTTAAACCGATTATGGGCCTCTTTTGATGGACTCAATAGTAGACCATAGACTATTATATTCTATTGATTTACACATTTTAGCCAACTTTGTATTTTTCAAAAATTTGGTACCTGCCAAGGGCCATTGTGATAAAACCATATTGCAGTTACCATTATTGTTCTAATATCTGGTATTTATTTATAAGTGGATCTGGACGTGGCAAAGTTTTTTTTGTCAATCATCAGAGGTTATACTTATAAACATTTCAATGACATATTCAGTGTAAGCAGACAAGATCTTTGTATGATTATTCTTGTCAGGGCTGCTTTTAACAACTTAGACTTTAGACGCTAAGTTTGATTGGCCATTATTGCCCAGTTTCCACACACAATCTTTTTAATCTTTCGGACATGGTACTGCATTTATTTTCTTCATTTTTTTAACAATTGGGATTGGTTTTTGGCTAACACACAAGTGTGAATTTGTTTTTGGACTTTGACTATATATTTTATTTTGATTTTGTCATTGACCTACATTTGGGTCTGTGTGGCTCTCTTATACTCTTGTATTCAAACTCCCCCCTTTTTTATCTTCCATAATGGATTTGAATCGGATCCTGGTTGGGCTCACTTCTGATAAAGAAGATTTGGGCATTTTTGGAAAAGGAGAACGACCCAATGATAACAGTTTTAGTACCATAGATAATCCCGAAAACCATTGTGAAAAGCTGTTTCAGCAACTAAACAGAAGTATGAAAACGTTAAGGTCCAATGTATGGCATCTTAAATTATTCAAAGCATACATGGCCAAAGGGATAACTCCCAGAGGGCTTAGAGTTAAAATTCAGCCATTAGTAACTGAATTAGATGAACAACTAACCAGTGAATAGTCAACAATACAACAAAATTGTTCCATGAAATTTGTGGAAACATTATCCAGATACTATGAACGTACTATTGATAGGGAAATTTTTAATTTGAGTAAACCATGAGATGACTGTAATCAATACAAGGACCAACCGTTTTTTTCCATCTTATTGTCCAAACTTAGTTCAGACTTATTTACCTTCGAGCAACACCTTAAGGATAGGAAACTCATAAAATTTCATAGGCACCAAACAGACTATGACAAAGGTCATCCCTTTCAACATACTAGACATGACAGGTTTGAAGGTGGTTATCATAAACTCAATACCACCCCCAAACGTAAACGTCCCAAGTCTATCCTTAGGAAATGTAATACATATACTCTTTCATCAGGGGGCGAATCCTCTTCTGGTACAGATTTGGACATACAGCAAACCTCAGATTCCCCCACCTCCAAATGTAATAACAGTGTTGCCCCTTTAGGCCTTACAAGAGGGGAGGCAGGAAACATCGAAAAAATAAGAAGTTTGGAAAGTCTAATTGAACTGTTGACAAACAAACAAGCATGCTAGAACAAATGTACTAAATATTTCTGATGTAACATTATCTGACTCACAAACTGCTTTGTTAAGTAAAGGTTTTTCTTTTATACCCGTTTTTTTTGTTCCTGAAGATACATTTGCACATGATGTAACAGCATTTTGTAGATTGCTAAATTTTAAATTGTATTTTCATGACACAAAACAGGACAATGTTGCTGTTGACAATTTTAAATACCAAAAATCCACCTTTGCCCCACCCATGCATCCTTATGTGAGTCTCTTCTCAAAGATCTACACTTTACTTCTGTTATGACTCACCCTAAATCTAATAATCTCTCAAAGACAGACATGTCAACTTTATAGGAACTTATCAATAATAAAAATCTGGTTATCATTTCTGCAGACAAAGGTGGTGCTGTGATAGTTATGAATTGGACCCAATATGATGCTGAGGCGCACAGACAGTTGGAAGATGCCAGATATTATACTAAAATGCCTCTTGATCCAACACTTATGTTTAAACAACAAATAGATATATTTTTGGATTCAGCAGTTGAAAATGGCATCATTACACCAAATACAAAAGGTCATCTTACTATATCTGATCCCAATAACCAATATATCTATTTTCTGCCCAAAACTCATAAAGATCTTTTGCATCCCCCAGGTAGGCCAATTGTGGCAGGCAATGGTTCTCTCACTGAACGACTTTCTGAGTTTCTAACCAAATACCTCAAACCATTATTGAGATGGGTAAGATCTAGAATTCAAAATACCACAGACTTTTTAGGTATTATAAATGAGATGCAAATTGAAGATGAATGGTTGTTATGCACCTTGGATGTTAGTGCATTATATACTAACATACCACATTGGGCAGGGCTTGATGCTATAGAATATTGGCTATATAAATCAGAACTATACAAACCTGGTCTCAACACCTTTCTTATATGTTTAACTGAACATGTTCTCACCAAAAATGAGTTCTTCTATGGAAAACAATGTTATCTTCAAATACGGGGTACTGCAATGGGCGCATCATTTGCCCCCATATATGCAGATCTATATATGGCATACATAGAAGAACAAATCATCTACGATGTTACACATAACATATATCTAACGTAAATTGATATTTGGCGTAGATATCTGGATGATTGCTGGATGGTGTGGAGGTCTGATGCAGAATACTTGATGGAATTTGTTGAATATCTCAATGAGAACAAATGGGGTTTACATTTTACCATCAGTTATGACCAACACAAGATCACATATTTGGATGTGCTGGTAACAAGGAATAAGGATAATATCCTCGGTACAGAAGTATTCAGGAAATATCCAGAATATAACACCTTACTCCACGCATCCAGCTTTCATCCAGCACATATTACCAAAAACATCCCCAAGTCTCAATTCATTAGGATGAGACGTATTCGTTCAGAAGAAAATACTTTCAAGGATTTCAGTAAGGATTTGTTGAACAGGTTTGAAGAAAGGGGCTACAGCATGGGGTATGTACATACAGCAAGCAATCATGCTGCAAACCTGGAGAGAGAAGACCTTCTTAAGTATAAACACAAATCACATAATAAAAATAATAATTTACAATTCATTACTACATATGGCAGAAATACAAACAGAGTCACTGATGCCATCAGACGACACTGGAACATTCTCCTAGCGGACAATGTTTTGTCACAGTATTTATCCGAAACTTGTATGTTTTCATTTAGAAGGGGGAAAATCTTGGATCTCATTACAGTCATTACAAACATCACCATGATTCTAATAAAAAGAATATGACTCAAACCCTTATTTCTGGAGACCAACTTGTGGGCTGCATGCCATGTGGTCATTGCAGCCATTGTAAAGATGTGCTTAAAACAAAACATTTTTCCAGTAGTAATTGCAGTATGATATATGACATCAGGTTTTTTGCAAATTGCAGCACGGATTGGATCATTTATATGGCCTCTTGCAGTTGTCATGCATTTTATATAGGACAAACATCTAGGCCTCTTAAGTTATATATTTCAGAACATCTTAGTGATGTAAAATGTAAATGGATGAGCAATGCTTTGTATAAACACACTCTCAAACATACTACAGCCAGATTTAATTTTACCATCATAGATAAAATAATTGGAGACAGATCTAACAAATCTGGGTGGCACAGTAAACTAAATACAAAAGAAAAGAAATGGATTGTAAAATTAGGTGGACTTTTCCAGCCTGGCCTTAATGAATATTTATGATTTTGTATACTGATGAATATTCATGAGCTCACAAATGAAATTTTGTGACTAATTATGTCAATGTATAAAAAGAACCTCAAAATGTTATGAATATTTACACTGATGAAGGGTAGGTTAACACCATAGCCGAAACCGGTTTGTTATTTTTGTGGTTTTTTATTTTGTAACTAATTAAATTAGTTCATACAGCTCACAGTTGCTGGCTTCTGTTTTTTTTGTCTCCCATGAGAGAGGCAACAAATGGATAAGTTCACATCCCCAGACACGAAGGTTGTGCTGCAGTCTCTCTGAACAAAACGGCAGAGTCCAAAACTGAAAAAGACTAGCAGAAACCTCTTTGACTTTTCAGCAATTTAGTTAGGCATCTTGGGGGACCAAAAAGCAAATTCAGTCTCCTTTTGACAGACAGGGAAGGATGGAATGGATCATGACCATCCAAAAAGTTTCTTTAGGGATAAACTTATGTAAGACATTCAAGTGCAATATGGGCCTGAGGTAATTTTTTTTTGTTTTGTTTTGTTTTGTTTTTGTTGATACCAAAAAGAACCCAGAGTAATAACCTAACTCTTTCTGGACTGGGGAACCTGTTGGATGACTTTTTTTCTCTTTATGAGATTTAATACCTCTTTTCTTGCTGTACTGTCTTAATGGGATGGGATGTCTTTTAATAGGAGACAGTGTGGCTGGGGGAGGATTTTGGAACAGAATAATGTAGCCCCTGGATATTACTGTCCTTATCCAATTATCCTGCATGATGGACAGATGACCCCTATTATACCATGACCCCCCATTAATATTCCAAAACGTGCACACTGATTGGCCAGCGTGCACGTTGTAAATCGACTTATACTAATGGAAAAAGGTCCGGTCGCCCAGACTTTTTCCATTAGTATGTCTCTTTTAAAACACTGTCTCGCTATGTTAAACTCCTTTAACATAGCGACACAGTGTGTAAAAAGCAATGGAGATCTTGCTTTCTCCGTTGCTTTTTTTTTAAACCTGTCTCGCTATGTTAAATGGGTTTAACATAGCGAGACAGCTTTAAAATAAGCAACGGAGATCTCCGTTGCTTATTTTAAAGCTGTCTCGCTATGTTAAACCCATTTAACATAGTGAGACAGGTTTAAAAACGAGAAGATCTCCATTGCTTTTGCAATGTTAAATGGGTTTAACATAGCGAGACAGCTTTAAAATAAACAACGGACATCTCCGTTGCTTATTTTAAAGCTGTCTCGCTATGTTAAACCCATTTAACATAGCGAAACAGTAAAAAGCAATGGAGATCTTGCTTTCTCCGTTGCTTTTGGCCACAGCTCTGATGTACTGCGCAGGCATGGGCAGTACATCAAAACTGCCGCGGATACCAGACAGCTGCGGAAGGGCAGCAAAGAGGCATTATACAATGCCATTATTTAAGAAAAGTAATTATTTCTTTTCTTAAATAATGTCATAGTATAATAGCAATAACCCAATTCTGGGTGTGGGTAATGTGGGATTTACTCACGGTTGTCTTTGTTTAACCACGCCAACCATGGGTAAATCCCGCATTACCCACACCCAGGCGTGGGTTATTGCTATATTAACCTCAATAGTGGGACATTCGAGGTTCTAAGTGGTTCTGCTGCATTTTCCAGGAAGGAGGACCATGGCATCCTTTCTGTTGCTGATTTATTCCTGACTCTGGACTGGGGATCATTCTAAAAGTTGCCATAGTTCAGCTAGTTCCTTTCAGCAGACATCTGATTGTATTGTTACTGTTGGCCATACTTAAACTAAAGTTTATGCAGGATTGGTTGCATTCTTGAAAAGGTATTGTGCAGACTATGAAATCTTATATTAACAGAAAAAATGGTGTTTTCTTCCCAGGTGTGCCCTAATATGGGTCAAAAAGAGTGGGCCTCTCAAAAGGAGCATTAGTAGAGTTGCTTTGTTTTCCTCAGTGAAATCTGTCAAGTGCAGCAAAGTTTGATGATATAACTCAGTGCGAACATCTGCTTAATAATCACACAATCATCTGAGTTTCAATCAGTTCTCATAGTGAAATGATCAGTGGAAAACACAGTTGACATATATAATTATAGTTTCTGATTAAACTGCCATTCAACAAATCATCTGGTAACTGATACAGCTCATCTGCTAGCTTACACTAGACTCTTATATGTGAAAAATAGTTTACCACCCTGCAAGAAAATACTGACAGTGTATAAACACAATTTTCAAATCTATCTGTAGCCCTTGATTTCTTATCCAGTGGATGGACAACAGGGGTTTATGGTTCAAGCTTAGTTAAGAGCAGTTACATCCACAGTGGCATTAAGTTTTGGAGTCTTAAACAAAAACATGCAGTGCTGAGGAGGTCACAGGATCTAGGTATTCCATTGCAAATCTCATCCCCAGTATGACTATCATGTCTGTGGGAGGGACCACCCAAGAAGAAGGCTGGGGAGTCTGTAAAACCTTCTGCAGTTTTTTTGTGGAGAATCTGTATGGTCTGTGGGACATTCCCCTGTCTTTCTCATCATGTCAGAAACTCGTAATATGTGGCGTCATTGAGGAAAATAGAGAATGTTTGCCATTTTCATCTATTTAACTTGATATCTGTGATGGGAGACTTTAAAGGAGAGTCTACATGCTTCCTCTTGCTTGTATGTTTCGTTACCAGTTCTCAGAGGTGATGAGTCTGATAATGATAAAGAAACTGGAAAGGGTCTTGATACTGCAGAGAAGCCTGCATGATGTCTCCAGGCCCTCTGTACTGCTGTCTGAAAGGGTGAATGGCTAAAGGTCTATTCAAAACAACATCTGCAGATAATGCTGATAATGGTATGGGGTACATGTCCCAACAGTGGCACATGTAGAGCTGTCTTCAATAATGGTGTTGACACTGAAGTCAATATGGTAATTGAAGCTGTGGGCATTGGCCTCAGCTGCCAAAGACCAAAGGTTGTTGAGACCAGTATCAAGCTTGACCTAACTTCCTGGCCTTCAGCATTAGGATGGACAATCCCATTGACCCCAGTTCCAACACTGAGGACCTCAATCCCCAAAGGCCTGAAGGCTGACCCATCAGTATCAGCATCAGCACAAAAAAATGTTAGCTCTGAGCTCCAGTCAGATGTCAGACCTCAGGACCAAAGAATCAACCAAGGCTGACAGTACTTCCAACAAGACTGAAGACACCGATAACAATGTCAACTTCAGAGGAGTTGACATGGAAGGCTGTGGACCTGAAACTGAGACCACAGCCAGTGTTGATAAATCTGGTTATGATGGTGCCTGCCAGATCAGCTCTGGCCTCCTTGGGATCTATACCAAGATGGTGTTTGGTGAAAAAAAAACTTGAAGATATTATGGAAAAAGTAGGAAATTACATACTTCCTCTGCCTGTTCTAAACCAGAGGAAAGAGGTCACAAGCCTCCATAAACTCTTCATAGTTGATCCTTAGTAAAGGAATAGAATAAAACCTAAAATATCTTGCTGATAACAGTCTTGAGCCCTTAATCCAATAAACTTCTTTATCAGTTAAGAAAAATAAAATTTCAATCCTGTCCAGTTTAGTAGGAGACTTTTCAGCAAGAATTTTGACTGGCAATTTTGAAACACCACCGACAGAATCAGCAGAAGCCAGCTTTTCTTCCAATCTAGGATTTTTAAATCATAGAATTGTAGTAGATATCTGTGCTTGTCTGTCTTGTTTTTTGCTTCTTCTTTTGCTTAAAAGATTCCTAAATATTTCCTGGTTCAGCCCTGGAGGTCAAGTTTGACCCTACAGTAGCACTTAAGGTCGAAGCTGCATCAGGGACAGGTGTATGACTTTACTTCTGTCTTAAATAACTTTATTTTCCTGTCTCTTAAGCTATTGGGGTAAAACTCTTAAAAATCTTACAATTAGTTTCCCAATGTTCCAAAACAATATTCACACAAAGCGTGTTTGCACTGAGCAGTGGCATAACATCAGTTTTGTAGTAAGGGAAGTATCCCTGTTAACACATTAAGTCCGCCCCCCATCAACTGTGTGCTAAGGACAGCAGAAGTTCAATAACATGGGACCTACCTTACCAGTTAAGTCATTTTTGAACTCTCCAATCAGTCTCCCCATCCACCTCAGCAGTAACACCCTTAGTCCCCATGACTGGTGCAAACATACAAGCCAGCACTGGCAAGTCTGGTACAACTGGAGAGCCCACTGTACAGCAACTTTCCATTGGAGACATAGCCCTTGTCCCAGTGGCTGCTGCAGATGATGCCATAATCCATCTGATTAGTATTTGGACTAAGTTTCTTTGGATAAATAGAAACAGAGCATCTCCTATAGCAGTCAAAGACAATGACTCCCCGCTAAAGTAATGGCAGAGATGTGTAACAAGGTCTAGAGAAACTAGATTCCATTATGCCTTTTATGTTGATAAGGCTGACAGAGGGAATTACATGATATGTATTCGGGCACTACTTAGCCAGTTTCTCTAGCTGCACTCCTAGACAGCCATTGCTTTGGACTAATCTCTAAACTTGATATTAGAAAATTCCAAATATCATACATTATGAAGTATGACACTCATTCTGGATCTCAGCAAAGTCCAGTTTTATTACAAATTCACCTTTTGCTGGTCTCCTTAGTCACACATGTATTTGCATACATAATACCATGACAATAATACTGTGCAGAAAGAAAAATTTCACAGTCAAGCTGCTACTGGACCAAAACCCAACAGCACACCACTAGATCAGTTGGCTATGAAATCAGACATGACAGGCTGATCTTGTAACTGCATCTAAGTAGCAGAGGTATATCTAGCTAATGTGTCATAACACATTAAAGGAACTAAAATATTTTTCTCGTGCTTGAAGCTAAATAGGAAAATAGTTTTCACTGAATGAAATATTAGAAATTAAAATATTTCAAGTCTTCTGTCAAAACAGGTAATATCTGAGTTATCTAAGGACACAGAACAATATTAGCATAGACATGCTGTGCCTAAGAAAACCAGCTCACTATAGGCTGTAATCACTGACTGCATGATCATGTGATTAATCGACTAGCTGTTGTACTCTGTGTTCTAGCTTCTCTGTAATTGTGCTGTGCTGGGCTCTCATACATAAGTTGTACAGAGATCAAACGGTATACCTGTTGTGCAACATTTTTTTAATTTCAGCTTGAGTTGGCCAGTTGGGTAAAGAATACACCAGCACTAAAATAAAGTGTTCTTTTGTGCATTTATGAATGTTACATATGTGTTTCTGAAGACGACGGAGCTTACTTGAAAGTTTGAATGCTAAGTTTTAGCTGTCATTCATGTATTTTAAGAGACACCTGCTAATTTTAGTAGGTAAACGTGCATGAAAAATAAAAGTACATTAAAATTATAACATTATTCATGGTCAGAGATTGTTGTATTATGATTAACTTATCTCTAGTGTAAGCTTAAATACTGTCATAATCACCAAAGTAAACTGCTGACCAAAGATATATATATATATATATATATATATATATATATATATATATATATAAAATGTTTTTGCATGACTACAATATTTTAGCCCTAGATTATTATAGTTAATTTGAGACTACTTCCAATGTTGCACTTACCTTGCACCAATGATAGGAATTTGCAATGCAGCATCCTAGAAGAGGTCCACATCCATTCTACTATAGTGGGAAAGATTTAGCTAACAATATTATTTATCTTCAGAATGGTGATCTTAAGAATAGCTTTTGAAGATGTTTGAGATGATGCTGACTCTGGGGTGATGTGTGGTGCACTCATGGGTGGTGTTTGCTACTGTCTCAGTGTTATTCTGCTCCAATATTGCATATAATTGGCTGCAAAAAATGACAACAATAACATCTTCAGATTTTGAAACTATGGCAGAACACCAGTACAGTAGTAAAAATAGTCAATACTATGATCTTATTGCACTTTGTTTCTCATTTCCCTTGAGGTCTCTCTCAGCATTTAATGTGTTGAAACCCCTGCAGTACCAAATCCCGACTCATGCCCACCCACTGTCACTGAGTGTCAATGCCTCTTAGTGGCATTCTGGGTATAAAACAATCTTAGTGATATTCTGGATATAATCATTAGGGGTATTACAAAATTATCAATCATGGGATGGGTAAAGCCAATCTCTAACCAAATGGGATAGGTTAATTTGAGTGCAAAAAGGGAAACTGATGTTGGCTTAAAAATGGCCCTTAAGGGTAGCTAGCCTAATACTTACCTAAAAAGCTATAAAATAAATTAGAATTTGAGAAACTGTTTCAGTTTGTGTGAAGGACCTGTGAGCAGTTGCTATCTTGTAGCATGCCTTTCTTAGTGAATCTTTTCTATTTTTCGTTCTTTCAGTGTTCTGAATGCTGACTTTCACTTCTGCATTTTTTTCAAATCTGTACTTCTGGTAACTTAACCTGACTTTTTTAGCTATTTAAAAACCACATTGCCAAACAGATGCCATGGTTGTACTACTGTTATGATACTTCTGGTTACTTTCCCTGCAGGTATTCTTACATGAAGAAGTAGAACTACCTAAGTGATCAAAGGTCAACCTCTTAGTGCAAGAATCGGAGAGAGGGTGCTCAAAGGATGAAAATCAGGGACAAATAAATTTTAAATACTACTGATAGTGGGCAGATCATAGTAAAGATGGGCAACAACTGATATGGCAACAGAATGTAGACTAAAAAAGCTTAGCTGTTGAACTACAGTTGGATAGTATCTAGAGGAACTGATATGGGGGAAGAAGTTAAGTGTCTACAAGTCAAAGAAAACTTCAGTTCTACAACAGTGATCTTTTTAATAAAAATAAAATGAGTCCTCTTGTCAAATGCTGCTGTCTCTCCTTTCACTACGTGATCGTTTTAATAAAATTAAAATACGTTGTGGTGTTAAATGCTGCTATCTGTCATTTACTAGCTAATGACACATACTAGCATTCCCTGTCACGGATTTCTAGTAGTAAGCAATGTTCTGAGGGCACACAGAGTAAAATAAATTGAAGCTTCTGAGTGATGCTGTGCCAAGTCAGTGTTACTGGCCTGCTTCTCTGTAAGTGTTTTAAACTTTTCATCTTCTATATTGCCCAAACAAAGATAATAATTATTATATTATATTTGTTTAGGCAATTTCTTTGAAAAAAAAAAAGTAGTAATCTAAGAAGCACTGCCAAACTCTATTGAAAGCCGAGAGGTAGTCAACTGAAACACGAACAAAGACCCATTAGTGTGTTTATAAAATGAGTAAAACTCAGACAAAATCCAAAAAATTTTCAAACTTCAATAAGTTTATTTAATGACTGAGTACTTTCGGTCCAAACCAGAACTTCCTCAGAATCTAAGCTTGTACACGCCTCACCTCCTTTTGAGTCAAATAATTTAAAGACATACTGTAAAGTAATTCCAAGGTATTTTAAAACAGAACATTTCTATAAAATACAATTAATATTGTTCTTTAATAGTCTAAAACAATCTAAAACCAACTTAAAATGTTATATTAGTATACAAATTGTGTACAACAAGCTCTCATTCATTTTAATTATCATTTAATTTACAAATAAATATTTTGTTAAAAAATAACGGGCTATAAGTATATAGGAGTACATAGGAATGTCCCTTAACCTGACCCATGAATAGCACTATAAATGTATTGCTTTTCTTTTTAGTACTGAGTGAAGAGCTATCATATCAATCAGACCAGGTGGCTTCATTGCATTCAAAAACAACTGCCATTTTAGTTCTCTTAATTCAATGTGATTCTCCCAGTCTCTACCTTTGTGGTCCATGGGAATGTTTTCAAGTATACAAACTGATACTTACATAGTCCAGTGCATTTAAACAAATAGAAGCACCAATAAACGAAAACAAACTGAGAAAAAACACAAAAGCACCAGCTTTCAAACGCACCGGTACTCTCACAGGCTTTATTAACGCATAAAATGTCACTCCAAATCGATAAAAAATACACACTTGTACTCCGATTTAAAAAACAAAACAGGACTACTCAAACTAATTTTCAAACTAATTTTTGTAAAGCGCTTTTCGTCCGGATCTTATCCGGACGTCTTCAGACAAAAAATAGTACTGTTTTCTAGTATCATTTAAATACATACACCTGTTTTCAAGAACCTATCAGGTTTCAACATTCAAATTAAAAAAATTAAAGTGATATATGCTTATTCTCACACTGTCACATTTCAGTAGTTGACTAAAACCACATACATTAAAATACATTCATGTAAATCCAAAAGGTGCAAAATTCAATCTGTACTGTATATAGCTCGTTCTTCCTACAAACCCAAATCAAACTTATGTGTTATCACTCCCTATCCGTAAACAATTCAACCATTCACATAAGGTTTCAATGGGAATGTTTATTACCTGTCTCCTGTGTACTGTAGTGTCGTATGTTTACGATCTTTCTAATATTTCCATAAATTGTTTATACCCAAAACACCGTCTTTTTCCTTTTGCCAAGTTGTTTGTTTATTTATATGGTGTTAGTCATCCTAACTATATAAAAACCCTTGTGTTACCATCTTATAATAATAGCTTATAATAATAATAGTTGAATCGTCACACTCGTTACACAGTGACCCGTAGGCACAGTTCATTGTGTCCGCTTACCGGCTACTAACTTTTCTAGTCTCCTCTTATGTACGATGTTCTTATAGGTCTTTATACATATGTGTTTATATACAATGTTTGCTAAACTGTTTAAGTCCACTCCATTTCTTATGGGTAAGTCACCTGTTATTATTGTGCCTAGTCTAGTGTCATTTTTGTATCATTTTTGTAATTTGTTTAAGGGTGATCACTACTTATTAGAATGTTCAAATCACTCGTGTAAATGCCTGTTTACTAATATATTGTTACTTATGTTTTTCTCTATGAGTGTGCCTTTATACACTGGGAATAATTTTACTCTTCCTTATTTAAATCCCACAATCCTTATTCACTATTAGTGAATTTAATATCATTGGGTATACATAATGTAACTCTAATATGGGGATAATACCTAAAAATCTTGTTGAGACTAAAAAACTAATATTAACAATATTGTATACAATAACTCCATGTTATATAACTATAGTTGCTCTAAGATGTTAATGAGCTTTATATAGAAACATTACAAATAAATATAAATCAGTAAACAGTATTAAGCAAATGTAGACAAAAATGTTACTACCGAGTGATAGTTGAACCATGAGTGCTACATATGTACTTCATGGTTTACAACTAAATATTAACAATCTATAGGTATGAAAAAACCTTTGTTTTCAGTTATTTTTCTGACCTAAAAGTGTTATAACCAATGAGGTACCTTGCTCTTTTATCTGAGCAGACTCTTTAGTTTTAATATGCATGCTATAGAGCATGTTTCATTGAGTCCTGGTTCCTTGTTAGCCTCTAAACGTAACTGCCAGTTAAGTTCGCTTCTCTCCAACAATAATTTAGTTACACTATCATCTATGTATTTCTTATTCTCTACCGACTGGTTGGAATGTGAAATGATCTTAAATTTAAAATCATGCCCCATATTCCCATCGCTATGTCTAGCTAGTGCGTTGTCCATTCTCTTCTTCTTAATTGCATACAGGTGTTCATAGATCCTGTCTCTCAGTCGGCGGTCGGTTTTACCGACATAAAATGCTGGACATTGGTCACACTGTGCCAGGTAAACAACTGACTTAGTGTTGCAATTATATGTTTCTCGGATATTAAATCTCTCCTTCCTAATAATAAAATGATTCTCACTATCCACATAGTGGCAATATTTACATGTACCACATTTGTGTGTACCTGCGCTGTTTTTTGCAGGTCTATACGGTGTTTCTAATAACTGTTTTAAATTAACACCATGTCTAAAAGTAATAGTAGGTAACTCACCTGTTTTGTTAAATATATCCTTGTCAGTAGTTAGTAATGTCCAATAGTTCTTTACCGTATTCTGAATGTCTACCGCTATAGGGGTATATGTAAGGATAAATGAAAGTGAGAAACTTTTTCTGTTGTCTATATTATGTTCAATCACATTTATGGGCAACCTTTTATCCACTTCTATTTCTAAAATTGTAGTTCTAATTGTACTTGTTATGTCTATTGTGCAACCATCTAAAATGGGTTTATAGATGCCCAAAGTCCTTTTAACTTTCACTTCCTGAAATATATTGACTAAAAAACGTTCTGGATATCCTCTATGTCTAAACATTTCATAAAGCAAGTTACATTCTTCCTCAAAGTTCTTTCCTGTGCTAACCATTCTTGCCGCACGTACCAGTTGCCCTTTAACCACTGATTTTTTTCTGGTATAATGGATGCAAACTGGTAAAGTGCAAGAAAGAATTTGAGTAAGTGTCTTTCCTATAGATTTTTGTTACATACCTGCCTTCCTGGTTGTTCTTACAAAGTTCTACATCTAAAAAGTGGATTTTTTGTTCTTGATAATTCCTAGTGAACTTTAAGAAATGACTTGTTGTGTTAAAGTATTCTACTAGGTTATCAGCTGTATTCCTGTCACCTTTAATTAGTATAAAAATGTCATCCAAGAATCTCGTATAAAAAATAATTTTTTCTTTCCATTGAGTCTGGAGAACAAAATTAGTCTCCCAGTGGGCCATTACCAAGTTTGCAAAACTTGCCCCTACTGGTGACCCCATGGCAACACCAATTTTTTGTAAGAACAACCTATTATTAAACGTGAAGTAGTTATTTTTCAAAATAATGTCCAACAATTGTTCCACTAGTCTAGTGTCATTCTCTGATGCTCCTATATTTCTAATATATTCTATAACCAATCAGTACCTAAATCCTGTGGTATGGATGAATATAAATCACATACATTCACTATCAAAAAGTTGTGTTCCTTGTGGAAGGTTAAATTATTTAGTTGGTCCAGAAAGGATCATGAATCTTTACAAATTTGTGGCTCCCTCTCCACATATTTTTTCAATATTAGGTCCACAACGTTCGCACATGGGTATGTGATAGATTGCCTTTCATCCACTAATGCTCTAAAGGGTGGATCGTTCAACCCTTTATGGATTTTTGGTATTCCAAATACTTGTGGTAATTTAGGTGCCAACATAGTTAGGTAATGATTCAGTTGTGTATCTATCAACCCATCGATGAAAAGGTCACCAAGAAACATTTTAATTCTGTTGTATGCTATATTGATTTGATTCAAGCTTACTTCTTCATAGGTTTCTTTTTCTAGCACTGTTATCATTTTCCTATTGTAATCCTCTTTATGCATTACAACTAAGCCCCCTCCCTGATCTGGTTTCATAAATCTAATTGTGAGGGTCCTAAATGTTTTTAATAAGTGCCGTTCTTCATTAGTGATGTTCTCTTTATTCCTAAAGTGCTTTTGGTTATTATTAACTGCTATTTGTCTAAATTCATATTCACATAGCATTTCAAACATATTAATAGTAGAATTACAAGGTGGGTTAAACGCACTAGCTACCCTTAGTTCATTGTCATTGTACAATGAATTACCCATTAGAACAATTTAAAAAAAAAAAACAGTTTTAAAACATATTTTAATGTATGTGGTTTTAGTCAACTACTGAAACGTGACAGAATGAGAATAAGCATATATCGCTTTAATTTTTTAAATTTGAATGTTGAAACCTGATAGGTTCTTGAAAACAGGTGTAAGTATTTAAATGATACTAGAAAACAGTACTATTTTTTGTCTGAAGAAGTCCGGATAAGATCCGGATGAAAAGCGCTTTACAAAAATTAGTTTGAAAATTAGTTTGAGTAGTCCTGTTTTGGTTTTTAAATCAAAGTACAAGTGTGTATTTTTTATCGATTTGGAGTGACATTTTATGCGTTAATAAAGCCTGTGAGAGTACCGGTGCATTTGGAAGCTGGTGCTTTTGTGGTTTTTTCGCATTTAAACAAATGTCTGTAAAATGCATTAATAATATTTTGTCTTTTAATGTCATAGGGGTGTTTGTAAATAGGGTTGCCCCCTTTTTCAAATGCCCATAGTGGGACATTTTTTGTAGAAATGTGAGGTTTTGTAGGGCAAAACATACCCACAGTCAATGCAAAGGACAGAGCTTTACTATTTTGCCAGAATAAAATTTTATTTTGGAAGCATTTGAGTTGCTTATGCTATTTCAAATAATATTTAGCGTTGTCAGATACAAAATAACTCTTTTATGCAACCCATTAAATAAAAGTTATGCAATATCTTCTGTCCTAAAATCTCAAGATATTTGCCATTTTTTTCTGTAGGATACTATTGCCCAAATAGGGACTGTCCCTCGCAAAGAGGGACAGGTAGTAACCTTAAATCCTTTTATTTAATGTTCATTCCATTTTACCTATGTAGAAATTATGACGTCCCAGGGCAGCCGTGGTGGTGCAGCAGTTAGCATTGCCACCTCACAGCAAGAGGTTCTCCAGTTTGATCCTTGGCTGGGGTGCCTTCTGTGCGGAGTCTGCATGTCCTCCCTGTGGTCACATGGGTTTCCTCTGGGAGCTCCGGTTTCCTCCCACATCCCAAAGACATGGTGTAAGTGGATTGGATACTCTAAATTGGCCCTAGGTGTGCATTCTGTGGAAGGTTGAGCGCTGGGCTGGCAACTCAACACCGTAAAACTCCACTGCCAATCATGAGCGAACAGGTGATCCGCTGTGGTGACTCCTAACCAAGAAAAGCTGAAAGAAGAAGAAGAAACTATGATGTCCCAGACATAGTGCAATGTATACTATGCTTGCTGTTTTACAATTTCCATTGATGAAATTAGTATTACTATTAAGTCCATTTTTAAGAATTGTTTGTTTTTGGCTGACAATATAAGAACATAATTTACAAGAGCCACATTTTGTTGAAGTTCTATCTTATCTAAATCTATCTATACATGTGTTGTTACCTTCAAAAAAAAATTAAAAGAGTAAGACTCCCTTTTCCTTTAGTGTAGGGACTGCTCATTGTACCAGTGTCTTCTCATGCCATGCCACTGGCATTGAGGTAGTATTTTGTTTACTACCCATAATCATACCTCTCAACCTGGAAACATAAAAATCTGGACAAAGGCCCATGAAAATAGGTACAAATCTGTACGCTGATTAACATAAAATTTACTTACACAATTATGTAACCCCACCCACTCCAATGGAATTGTGGGATACCAACTTTCAAACGCAAACTGAAGAACAGACAACCAAAATATGACCCTAGCCCAGACCCTGTAGTAAATAGTAACCATTTTGTTTTGAAACGTGTAGCAATGATGTTCACTGGGAAGGGAGAAAATGATGATCCTTAGGATTTTGTTTTTGGTGACTTGCAGGCTGTGGGTTTTGTGGTAAAAGTAGGGCATTTAATGGTAGGCAATATTCTAATCGTAGCAAAAGAATATTATAGTTTGCTAGGACCTCCAAAAGTCATTCTCCATAGCCTACTGATCAGTGGCATAGCTTGAGTTTGTGCCTCCAGGGGCTGTCTTTGAATTTGCCACCCTTCCCCCCTCACAAAATCATGGTCGAATGGTGCTCCCATACACAGCTCTCCACCCTGCAGACATTCCAGTGTCCCATCACTTGGCTATTTCACCCCATTTACCATAAACACAGTAAGGTGCATACTGCTTTACTTCTACAATTATTCTTTGGATTTCATTTAAACTTTTATTTTACATTTTATAGCGCAAACACTAATAGACATCTGCTAAACAAAGCAATACAGTCTCACAATGAAAATAGACTTAGCATTAAAACTTCTCTGCCCTTGAAACTTACATTCATTAAAACAGCACTGAAACCCACAGTCAAAGAAAATGCATCTGGCCAGTGGCAGATAAAGATTACCTCTGGGCAGTTTTCAAATTAAAGGCCCATTGCACATGAAACATACATGTGTCCTTTGATACACCTTCCTGATTGTATTAAATTACATTTCTTGCATAATACAATGCACTTGTTAGAGCATGTTTTAAATTTATTGTTTTGAACATTTTCTAGTAAGCAATGAAACAAAATGCATGAACCAATAATGACAAAACTGCCCAATTCAGAACATTTCCATCATAAAAGTCTACTCAAACTTCTACAATCCACCAGTATCAGTAAATATGCACAATCTCTGCAGAAGTAAAAGCCATCTAAATAATTCCACCTTAAAGAGATCTGTAAGATCTGTAACTAATGAAGAGGTTGCTGCTAGAAAACAGCTTAATATGTCATTGCTTCATCTACAAATAAAGTGCATGTTGCCCTTCAGGAATAAATTGCCTATGTTACATTAAAAAAATAAGCTAGTAATATTGCAATAGGGAATGTATGGCAAACTGATAACAGGTTCCTTGTTACTAGGTATCTCTGCCTAAGAGGACATTCTCAGGGTCTGCTGCATCCAGTCCCTTTAAAGTACAATACAATACAGTATTAGCAATCCATCTACATACCTTGGGAGTAAAACCCACAACCTTCTGCATCAAAAGCAACTATTATACCCATTGTGCTACTCTGCTTGCCAGTAAAAGTAATCACACACACACACACACACACACACACACACACACACACACACACTTCTGCCTGCCGGTAAAACGTTATCCTTCTGCTCTTCCACCACCAAATGTGTGAATGCTCTCCACAGTCACAAGCCAGTAGTGAAAAGAGTTACAGGGGCACTAGACTGCCTTACAAGAAGCACTTCAGTCTCTCAGCAAAATGAGATAACAATGCACAAAATGTATTAAAAACAGTTATCTGTCACAGGAAGTGGTGCAAAGATGAGTTACCAAAGGAACATATTTAAATATTTCAGTAATAAAAATAAGCACACAATCTTTGTAATTGTACGGACTTGCCAACTCATAAGTACTTTATTTACAGAAGTGCTCAACAACCATGAAATTAATCATTTCTGTTCTCTGAACAAATATAAAATGACAACTTGGGATTAATAGTCTGTAAATGTTCTGTAGCACTGCCAACATGCTTTCATTACTGCTGCGCTTGATGTACTTTTTCTAATGTTTTAAATCTTCATTTTCTAGAATCAGATGCTTTACTTCAGGATCAGCAGCTGCACCGCACATTTTTCTAGGTGACCGACTACACCTGACACCTCCAGTGCTAATATGATTTATGTTTGGGCAATGTTGTCAGTCATTGACACCACGCCCTTGCCTCAAAGACTTTTCTAATCTGTAGATGACTTTAAAACTAACACCTTGGACAATAGCATTGACTGAATAATATAGCAGGACTATTAAGTATCCATTTTATATATATATATATATATATATATATATATATATATAGCAGTGTTGAAATGATGTGAAAAAATATTTACACAAAATTCTGATAAGAAAAAAAATTATGTGGCAGAACTTCTGTTCTGAAAAAAAAAACAAACACCTGTCAGTGTTACTCTGAATCGCCTACTTCCCAACTTCAGTTACTACTACACAAAAGATTTTTGGTGTCATGTAAACATTATGTACTGGTGTCACAGTTGTCTTACTACTGAACGATGGTGTTATCAAGCATCCCCAAGTGGGGCTGAAAGGATATGTATGACCAACCCAATCAATTTAAACTGTTAATGGAACATTTACTAGGCATGTGGATTGAAATCAACTACATCTAAAACATGCAAGACAGTAAAAAATTAACTCTTAAACAACATTAACTGGCCCTGCAACATCAGAAACATGTTAACAGCACAGGAGAATCCAGGCACGGAATGTATGTGTTGATGGGACACTTAATTCGACAAAGAGGTCATTTAACTGCGAAGGTACTGGGTGACAAGTAGTACCGCAACAGCTGCTACTTGTAAAAACACCTGTGAGCAAAGAAGACAGAATGTGCATGAGTTATTATTATCATCATTTTGGTGGGGGGGGGCATTTAATCCCCACTTCATAACACACATGTACTTTAAGAATCAGACAAGTGGATATGGAGGGGCTCTACCTGAAATAAAATACAAGTCACACAATAAGTCACGTTTTTCACAAGTTCTCCCCCACCATCACAATTAAATAAAAGCACGATATTCAAGAGGAGATAAGTGCTTCTAATTTTAGGTAACATAACTATTATGCTGTAATTAATTGTATTTAAACATAAAAGAATGCAAAGCCATTTTACTCGAACCCAATACCACCCGTTATTGAACTCTACAATAACTCATCAGGAGGCTGTACAGATTCTATTTATGTTTTACAGTCACCAAGTGCTGTTCTGCCCAGGAATAGACGTTCAGCTGTAAGCAGATAGCTTGAGACATTTACCTATCAAAACATCTACTCTTCATAATATCTAAACTCAAAACATCAAGACCGTAACATCTAAACTTCAAAACATCTAAAACTCATAACATCAAATCTCAAAACATTGAAAACTACAAAGCAACTCTAAATAACATCCCACACACTGTTTGCTACTTTTATGCAGGGGGGCAAGCCCCCCTGCACCTCCCACACCCCCCGTAAATTAAATATACCAACTACAAGACTGCACTACAGTGGGGTTAGGAAATTAACTTTTTCCCCCACTGTAGTGCGACCGTGGAGTTGGTATATTTAATTTATGGGGGGGGTGGAGCCCTCCACATGGGGGATGCAGAGGGGCTTGCCCCCCTGCATAAACATAGTAAAAACTCTGTGGGATGTTATTTATAGTTGCTTTGTAGTTTTCATTGTTTTGAGATTTGATGTTATGAGTTTTAGATGTTCTGAAGTTTAGATGTTATGGTCTTGATGTTTTGAGTTTAGATGTTATGAAGAGTAGATGTTTTGATAGGTAACCCCACCCTGGGATTCAATAATGCCTACACTAAGTGTACACTAAGTGCACACCGTTCTGAGTGAACAGACAACACAGACATAATTCACACCTTCTTCCTCTTAGTTTTAGTTTTCCTACTGATATTCCTGCAGCTTTAACTATTGACAGGGATTCATAAAGGTTACCCCAAAGTGTAGACTGCATGCGCACTTAGCGTAATCTTTCTGAGTGACTAGAATGCACAAAAAATGTAACATGAATTTTATTGAATACATATCGTGTACACTTAGTGTACACTTACTGTAGGCTTTATTGAATCTGGCCCACAATGTTTTTAAGAGTCTTACAAAATCAAAAATCTGGATCAAGCTCTCCTTTGAAAGTAAATACAAAACCTGTTCCTTTTTCTGTCTGCATAAGCTATCTAATCTGTTTACCAAACACAGAGCAACCAGAATGCCTTACCTAAACAGTGTTAAGTTTGGATGACCTACTAGACACCTCAATAATCAAAGTAATACATACAGGCCTCGTCAATCCCCTAGCTCTCCGACCTCTTTGCAGCCATTACATAAAAAGAAAAGCACATGTATGCAAACGTTAAAGTCTCCTGCAGCTATTACATAAAGAGAAGCACATGTAAACATTAAGGTCTCCTGCAGCTGTTACATAAAGAGAAGCACATGTAAACATTAAGGTCTTATGCAGCTGTTACATAAAGAGAAGCACATGTAAACATTAAGGTCTCCTGCAGCTGTTACATAAAGAAAAGCACATGTAAACATTAAGGTCTCCTGCAGCTGTTACATAAAGAAAAGCATATGTAAACTTTAAGGTCTCCTGCAGCCATTAGCCAAGCTCATTACATAATAAGAAAAGCAAATGTAAACATTAAGGTCTCCTGGAGCTGTTACATAAAAAGATAAGAAAAGCACATATAAACGCTAAGGTTTCCTGCAGCCATTATATAAAAAGAAAAGCACATGTAAATGTTAAAGTCTCCTGCAGCCGTTATATAAAAAGAAAAGCACAAGTTTCTCCTGCCTGATAAATAAAAGAAGGAAGCTGTAATAATGTAAATGTTAAGGTCTCCTGCAGCCGTTACATGAAAAGAAGCTATTTTTTTACCTTGAGGAGGAGCCGAGCAGGGGTCGGAAAAGAAAAATGTACTGTGAGTGTGCACTGACAGACCAGTCTGCAGAAGCTGACATCATCACGCAGGTCCTGCATGTAATGATGTCAGGAGTAAAAAAAAAAAAAAAAACAGGAAATTCGGAAATTAAAGGGGACATGCGGAAATTCATGGCACCCCAATATGTTACCGACAAACCTGGTATTCGGTACATTTGAGAAGTACGCCCATAATTAGTGCCAGACTCGTAAATGACTAACCATAAATACCCAGAAACAACAAGGTAAGGAACGCCTTCACACAGCAGCAATACAGCTCACTCCTGTAAAGAATTAGGTAAGAAAATATCTGAGGCCAAGTGAAGGGAAGAGTCAAATATTGGGAAATTGACTAGAATTAAAGAAAAAAGGAATGATCTGACCTGAAACTTGAACTGAAAATAAAGGGAAGGCCCAACTCATGCAAAATCCAAAACCAAAGCATTATAACAAAGAAAAATAACTGTAGTTTAGAAAACGATAGCTTAAGACAAGTATTTTTTTGTTTTTTTTAATGGACTTGATTTTGCTTTTCCACTACAGTTTATTGCACTTATGTTTAAGATCTTTTGAGTAGCTTTGTTATCTTTCATTAGATGCAGCTGAAACATAGCTGTTTAATCTTTGGAAACAGGTAAAACTTGTTTGGCAAGGCAGTGGTGATCCATCCCCCACCAATGGTACCACCCCTGAGGGCAGGCATATCTCAAAGAACACCCCTTCTCTGAACAACTGAAATAAGTGCAGTTGTTACAAGCTTTAACACATTATCCAAGCAGTGCTCATGTGCCTAAAAACTAGTATTTACAAATAAAGAGATATCGTCGGGCAAGAAGCGGCTTGGAGAGTCCTACTTTCATTTCAAGGATACTTCCACCACTATATTCTTTCGAAGAATGTAGTATTTCAACAGGGACACTGCTAGTTTTTTTTTGGGGGGGGGGGGTTGTTTTTTTTGTTTGTTTTTTTTTTCTGTAAGTCATGCATATTTAGACTGGTGAGGTTTTTCACACAGGTTTTTTTAAGTTGGTTCCCCAACCACAGGAAGAGAATTTACCTCTATTTGTTGGTTTGGAAAGCACTATTTGTATGGAATAGGTTAGATACTATATTTCTGTTTAAACAGATTAATGTCCTCTATATATTCCTTGGCAGAGTTAGTTTCTTTGTCTGTCGCTGGACTGAGTCAGGTGCTTGTTAGTCTCTAAACTGAAACAATATGACATATCTTTGCTTGGAAGGGGTCAGGTGCTGTAGCATTTTCTGAACTGAGTCAGTACTCTGTCTCTGTTATACTCCATCAGAAAGTTCTTGATGGCAAGATTTATTTCTATCAAATCTAATCTTAAAAGAACTAGGCTGGATTGAACTTCCTAACCAACTTGTACTTCAACAGCTCTTAATAGCTTATAAGATTCTATATCAGCCAGCCAACATACCAATACTTTCTAGCCTTATTTCACCATACAATAACCTGAAACAACTACGTTCTTCAAATAAACTTCAGATTAATATTACCAAACCCAACAATTATGCAAGCGACTGTCTATTCTCCAACTCTGTTGGAAAAATATGGAATAACCTGCCCTCTGATATCACATCTTTGACCTCTTTCCTACTTTTTAAAAGACAACTGAAAATTTATCTCAATAAACATTGGCTTTGCTCCTGCACTAATCCAGACTAACTTCATTTTTCCTTCACCCTTTCCCTTGTTAACTTTCACTGCACAAAAAAAAAAAAAACCTTGTAAATATATGTTGTCATATGACTATAGTAAAAAAAAAAAAACCTTATGTTCAATTTATATTATCTGTTTAACTTGTTATAACTACTTATGTTTCTAATGTAACCTTTTAATGCCTTTTTATGATGATACTTGTTACAACTAGTGGAGCTTTTCTCCCCGGGCCTCTATTGAAAATGGACATATATCCAGCTAGACTAGCCCGGTCAACAAATGTAAAATAAAATAAAATAAATAAATAAATCAAGAGTGATGGCCTTCTAACTTAACTGTTAAATGAGAAGGTTTGTGCACCTAACCTAAAGGTGTCATAAGCTCTGTAGCAGTATAACATACATTTTGGACCCAATAAATTCACTACTTAGCATCTGATGTATAAGTTTGAGACCATTTTTGTAAGTACGGAGGGGTTTTCAACCACATAAGGGGTATCAACATAGAAAGTCTATAATGAAAGCTCTCACATCAAACGTTCCAGCTGTCAGTGACTGATGTTATTGTTTACTGTTACCAGCAGCATAATACCTTCTAGTTATTGTTATGAAATCAGTTGTTTTGGATAAAAACACTACACACATACAAACTAGTACAGTAGTAAACCCAGACTACTCCACTAAAGGTAAACATATTTTCTACTAGTTCTTCAGAGTACAAGTGTCTAAATTAACAAGAGGATTACATTGCACTGCATTTGCTTGACAGCCAAAGGGAATAATTAGCGTGCCTTGACTATCCTTTAAATGCATTTACTGTTCTACCTTCAGTCAATTCATCCCTCCCCTCTTAACCATTCTCCACCTAACCTATGCCACCTTGAATGTCAATACTGATTCCCTCTACAGCACCCATTCTCATAGTCCAGTCCACTGTCCTCTCCTTCAAGAAGTACTTTTGTAAATCTAGAGAGTAGTTAGAACCTGCATTATTATGTTTCTTATGTCCCATCCTTCCTTTATGACTTTTGTTGTCTAAGATGGCCCTTTCACAGCTCCATGACATGATTATGTGCACTTTATCATTTTTTCCTTCTCTTCTGTTATCAGTGAGAACACCTAGAAATAAACACAATGCACAATGTGGCCAGACCAGGGCAGTGAGAGCACCACTACTGTATTTTTGGAGATTATTCCCCACAAAGATACAGACAGTAAGCTAACTGCTGTTACCACTCCCCTTTCACTCTGCTGTTGGTGATCCAATCCAGGTATAAGGATTGTAAAGAATGGAAGCAGTTTCTGTAACAAAAGCATTTTTACTGTCTCCTTTCTCTTTTTTGATATCTTCTCTCTTTGTTTATAGGTTGGAAAATATTACATTCCATTAAGCAGTTCTCAAAGTTCTTCAGATGATGGCTTTTCACAGACAATTTCTTCTACACCACACTCAGATGAAGAATTTGAAATGAGACTTTGTGGTGACAGTTTATCAAGAAGGTAAATGTTATACATTCCTGGTTTTTGTACTTCTTTTGTAGACTTTTTTTTCATTATTACTCATTTTGTTATTCTTATCTTCCATTTCTCATGTAGTAATAAAGTATGTTTCTTGTCCATTTTATTTACTTACGTATTTATTTGTTTTAGTCATTTATTTATTTTTATTTAAATTTTGGTAACAAGGTAGGGGGACTGATCAACTGACCGTTTTCAGCCACAAGCCAGACACCAGAAGAGACCTAGTCTACAAAATAACAACCATACACAGACAACATTAACAACCATAAACACCCAATATAAAACAAATATAAAGGATAATATACATAAGCAGTAAAGAAAATAGTACAGTATGTAAGGCACTAGTATTTACAATATGTTCAATGGATGGATACGGTAACACTTTAAGTGGGAGATAAGAAATGCCTGATATAATGAAGAAATATTTGGATCTGTTGGACTTGAAGGAGCCTAGGTCTATTGTGGCCTCCTGGTACTTAAAGTATTCCACAATGTCTCCTTAGCAGAATTTTTAGAACTAGACAATGATCCAGATCAGTTTTATACAGTTCAACAGGTATAACAATACTTTTACAAAAAGTTGGCAGTGGACTCCATAGTGATCTGTCTGGACATGTCTAAGGGCTCAAGACTGTCCCAAGACCCAAAATACTCCTAAATAAAAGGGAAAGGATGACTCTGGACAGACATGCTCTTCTTGGCTTTCATAACTATTGATTACCATCTAGTGACTATGCTCATGTGTTAAGGAGAGCTCCTGAAACATGCAGATGACATGTGTACACGTCCATAAAATCTGACATCACTAACCCGATCTGTTAACTCACGGGGCAGGGAAACATTTGAGTAATTACAGCAAAAGCATAACAGAAGTAGCTTTCAGGGCAGAATCCATGGGGATATGTAACCAGGTGCCCTGCCTGGCACAGAAGATGTTAAAGGGAACTTGAACACTGTCTTGGATAGGGAAGTCTTGTTTGGTTAACCCTCAAAGGACATTTTCCGGAAGGATGGGGAGAAGGGTTAAATGATGAATGGTGTTTACAGTTTCCCATCCCCCAATGAAACTATCCTTCCAGTAATTGCCCCTTTTCAGGTTCCAGATCAAATGACAACAAGCTTAAACAGAAAAGCAGTTGAAAAGTAAAAATGGCAGGTGAAAAAGGATAAGGAAGGGAGGAGTACAGCAGGCAGTCCAGCCACTCCTTCTGACCACTTATGACTCATTTGGCCTTTCCCCTGCCTCACTCCCTCATACCCACAGTTGTCTTTGGGAAGAAGACTAAGCTAGTTCCAGGAAGTTTGGCAGAGAATAATGTCACACAGCTGGGTGACAAGTATTATTATCGGGGTGCAAGATTAGATTCAAAATCATCCCAATCTTAATGGGAAGGATGCTGATTTTGGAGGATCAGTTACACCATGTCATTCCCCGTATTCACCAAGTTTTTTGGAGCAAGGGACAACAGAAGAGATTCCAAGAGAAAAAGAACAATTGTTCTTTTACTTCTGGCTGTTTCCAGTCCCAAAAGGGGACAGGTCATAGAGACTGATTTTGGACCTCTCAAAGCTCAATCTTTTTCTGTAGGTGCTAAAAGTCAAGACATTCACCCCCCCCCCAATCTTTACCCTCCCTTCTAATGCCCAGAACTTTTTCTGGTAATGTTGGACCTCAGAGAAGTATAATATCATGTTTCAGTTCACAAATATCACAAGACGTTTCTCCAGTTCAGAGTTGGGCCTTTCACTACCAATTTACTTCCTTGCCCTTTTGGCACTCTGCTGCACCTAAGGTATTCAAAAATGCACAGCACTGCTAAAAGTGTTCCTGAGAATGAAAGGGTTGCATGTGTATCCCTGCTTAGATGATTGTATTTGTTAGGCTATTATGGAGAAGGATATTCTGACAAACTGAGATCCAACAGGGATTGCCTCTGGATTCTGGGATTTTTACTCAACCGACCCAAATTAAGCTTGGCACCAGAGAAGACAAGACCAAGGTGCTCCTGGGGGGAGCCCTGAGCATGATGAAGTACAGGAGATACCTTTCAAAATGACAAGGCCATGTTCCTAGTAATGTTTTTTTCCCTCCATGACAGCCAGAAACTTTCTCAGAACATTGGTCTACATACCCTTGGCATTCTTGATGGTTCCTCTAGGCAGTATGCATATCAGAACTATCCAATGATTCTTCAGGCCCTCCTGGTGACAGCATTTCCAACCCTATACAAAGCTCCCCAAAGTGTTGATATACATCTAGGAGATCATTTGGTGTGTAGAATAGGTGTGCATAAATAATGGTTTGCCTTTTTAACTTGTCCAGAGTCATTCAGTTCCTGATAACCAATGCCTTGGACTTTGCCTGGGGAAGGTTGTGGAGAAGGGTTAAGTGATCTTGTTAGGAGTTATGGGTGCATTGTCACATCCCTAAAGGAGCCTACATACCAACTCAAAGGAAATGCTGGCTGTCCTCACTATCAAGAGATTCAGAACTCAGTGGAAAATGGGGATCTTCCAGCACACTGTAGACAATGTAATAGTGATGTGGTCCCTAAGCAAAGAAAGTGTCAAGAGAATGTATTCTCAGTGCAGGCTGGCAGTGCAAGAAAGGAACTAGCAGTTCAATTGAACTTAAGACTAAAAGCAATATACATGCTCTTGCAGTGCAGCAGCACAGAGGAACAAATGAGCAGTACGCTGTTGAGTCACCACAAATGGAACCTAAACATAGAAATCTTCAGATATCTGATAACTAGGTGGGAGCTCCTGGACTTTTATCTGTTCACTTTCCTGGCCAATCACCAGTTACGTAGTTATTGCACAAAACTCTTGGGCAGCTGGTCTTGGAGGTTGAATGCTGTTTCTTTCCAGAAGTAGAATTTGCTCCTATGTGTGGTCCATCCTACACCACTGATTCCTGGATTGGTGAATAACATCCATAGTGACGGACCACTATGAAGCTAATAATGCCATACTGGCTAAGGCGGCACTATTTTTAGTGGTAGCACAGATGGCCAAGTAACCACCACCACACATTCTTCCACAAAGGATGGACATGTTCACTCAGGGGTCCTAAACTCTGGTCCAAAACAATCTCAATGGACTAAGGCTGACAGTGCAGATGATTTGACTCTCATTTCTTTCAAGCACTTTTTTCCTCTGGATATGCTAACTATAATGGAGGGAGAAAGGAATCCTTATAAAAGGAAATTATATGTCAAAAAATGAAAGAGATTCTCCATTTGGTGTAACAGGAGAAACAAGCACCCATTGGAGGCAGGGGTTCCTCTCATTCTCTCTCTCTTATCTATCATATATCTTTAAAACAGGATAGTCCTCCTCCTCCTCAGTCAAAGTAAAAGGATCATAGGAGGTTACTAGTCTAATGGCTCTGGGGCCCTTACAAGCCTAGCCAAAAGTTTATCCCCAAAACAGAAACCTCATTCAGCACCTGCCATCCCTGGAAATGAGAGACACAGGTGGAACCCCTGGGAAAAATATGTGGTTTCCCATCCATTCATCAAGGTTGCGCTTGAAGAGAGTCAGCAAGGTACTCTGTTTGACATGTATGAGAAGTCAATTCCAGAGATTGGGCAGCGTCTGGGAGACAAACCTGTCTCTCCAGCAGGTTTTGTTTATGTCACACATTAAATTTAGGCCTTTTGAGTGGGTAATGCATGAGGAGTTAGACTTACGGATATGGAGCATATCTAGTAGGGTAGGGTCTGATATTGCCTTGTATGCGAGACACAGATCACCTCTGAGCAATCTGTATGATACTGAGTAGAGTGATAGTGATTAGAGCCTGTCCACATAGGACAGGTGTTGGAGGCCATGGATTCTCTTTGTGAGGTATTTCTGTGGCCTTTCCAGTTGGTGCAAGTGTTTGGAGAGGTACATACCAAATGGAGCATTATACTAAATTGTTGGCCTAATAAGGGAGGAGTACAGAAAAGTAATAACCTCCTTTTTTCTGGATGTAATCCCCTTTACTTATGAGATGAATCAAGTAAAAGGCTTTTCTGACCATTGCCACTACATGATGGTCGAATATGAGATTGTTGTCAACCTGAGTACCCTGGTCTCTCACCAGAGGTTGTGTGCTTTGGGGGTTTCCGTTGATGCGGTAATCAGTAGGGACCATGTTTTTGTCGAATGGTATGATAATGTATTTTTTTGCATTTAACTTAAGGCCATGACATTGGTACCAGTCATTTGTTGCTGTGAGACCCTCTTACAGTATGTTAACATCATGTGGGAAGTCGATGACAGCACCCATTTACAGTCATCCACAGACTTGGTCAGCCACAGGCCTTTTGTCTCTGCCTGGACCTCTGAGAAGTAGATGCCAAATAGTAGGGTTCCCAGGAGAGATCCCTGGAGAGCACCTCTAGTGGCAGTTCTGCTGTCAGAGGTGGAGGCAACTATTTTGACCTTGTGGGTCCAACTGGTGAGCCAGTTGGCCACCCACCTGATGAGACAGGGATTTACGCCAAGTTGTGTTAGTTTTTTGATGATGCCCAAGTGGGGGATTGTGTCAAAGGCCTTGGCCAAGTCAAGGTAAGCTGTATGTACTGACTTTCCCTCATCCAGGGCCTTGGTGACAGTCTCAAAGAAGTCAACCAAGTTCAACAGGTAAGATCTGCCCTTGACAAATCAAAACTGGGTGGGGTCAAGTGCTTGGAGATTGCCTATGTTCTTGTTTATGAGAGCCATAATAATATGGTCCAAGACTTTACAGATCAGACTTGTCAAGCTAATGGGGTGATATTTTCCAGGTTCTGTAGTGGCACCACCTTTGTGCAAGGGGATGACGATGACAGTTCTCCACTCTGCTGGAATGAAGCCTGTACTTAGGCTGTGGTTGAATAGGGTGCTCAATGGGGAAGCAAATTCTTGCTGGGATGGTGTAGAATACAGCCTGGGATACTACCAAGTCTCATGAAAGCTATGTACTTTGCCTTGGATAGGGCCTTTAACACTTGATCTATAGAGATGTGAGGTGCGGGACAGGTATCAGGGATGATGAACTGGCCTTGGGGGAGATAGGGGGATGAAGTATGCACTGTACCTGTCTGCTAGCAGGTTGGCTATGTCTACATGATCAGTGTAATTGGTACTGTTAAGTACTAATTCAAAACAAATCTGGGCTTTACCATGGAGGTTCCTGACATAACTGAAAAAGGCTTTGTGGTTTCCCTTTGTTTTGGAGGCTAGTTTCAATTCATAATTGGCTTTGGAGGTTTTCACTAATGATCTAATTTGCTTGTTGAGGTTGAGGAAGGAGTTTTTTTTCAATTTGTAATTTGTTCCTTTTTACCCTTGGACAACAGTTTCTTCCTTTTGTTGTAAAGCCTGTTGATACAGGACGTCCACCAGACAAGTCTGTGTTTCCTTGAGGAGCAGGCTTTAGTTCTGCTAGGTATGGCTGAGTCCATGCATTTGTACAGGTGTGTGTATACTGCATTGGCGTACTGTTCAGCATAGTTCTCTGAATCCTCTGAGGGGGTGGTGGTGTGAAGCTACTGATACCCTCCCTTAGGACGTTGTAGTCAGCTTTTGAGAAGTTTTTTAGCCTGGTTATGGCTGGGGGGGGGGGTTGGGTGAGATAGAAATTTCGAATGAAACAGACCAATGATATGATCTCAACAGGAAAGAACATACTATGGCAGTGGTGCAGCGGTCACCCATGTTGGGGAGAATCAAGTCCAGAATGTTATCTCCCCTTGTGGGGGATGAGACGTGCTGGTCTAGTGCATTAGAATTGATGAAGTTAAGGAATCATTGGGTGAGTGCATTAGTGCATGAATAGTTCACCCAGTCTATGGTGGGGTAGTAGACATCATCGAGAATCAGGATGTTAGGGGGTACCTTGATGGAGTGAAGTAGGTCCAGGTAGGAGAAGTGGATTTCCTGAGTCATGGAGGGGGGTCTATAGCTGGCTGTAACTCGGATGGGTGTCTTCCAACTGTCAGTTGCACCTTGAGTAATTCCAGTACATCATGTTGGCAAACCAGTCTGGAGGTGTGATTGTCCTTAATAAAGATAGACACTCCACCACCCTTAGTCTTCCCGATTTCCATTTTGGGGTCAGAATGTGTGGAATGAGGTATAGCCTGGTAAGGAAGGGGTGCTCTCCACAGCCCTGAACCAAGTTTCCGTGACCGCACAAACAGCATCTTCCAGTGCAAAGAGAACCTCCAGTGAATGCATTTTTAAGTTAAGGCTCCTAGCGTTAAGCAGCATCAACTTCAATTTGTTTTTTGACAAATCTTTTATGCTGGAAGATTTATCTTTAGGACATAGCCTAAAAAAGGCACAATGGGGAAGGCAAGAGCCTTGGCCAGGTTTCGGAATCACAGAGGTGACAGGTGAAGGCCATCTATGGCAAAGCATCGAGGCCTGTCAACCATGTCTATCCAGGCAGACAGATACTGGATCCCCTTGAAAAGACACCAGAAATTAACCAATTGTTGAAGTCAATTATTTTTTGTTGGTATTGTGGTATCATTCTTGTTGAAGGTAGGATGCTGCTTAGGGCTAGGGTCATACCTACCTGGGACACATACTTTTAGAGCTCAGTCAAGTCTCTCTTCATATAGTCCAGGCAGGTACATCACAAGTCATTCACACCAACATGGACAATGACAGAGTCATACTTATACCTGTTGGGGAAAGACTTAAGTGCATGCGTGATGTGGCGGATTCTAGGTCCTGACAGACAACTGACCATGACCTTCTCTTTATCAAGCCTGATGAGGGGGACATTGGTCCCCCTCACCAGCAAGTGGCTGCTATTTCAGCTTGCACTGCACAGAAAGCACCCTTGGTAAATTATGCATTGGTCAGCAAGAGGAATGGTTCATCTGCTTAGGACCACAATGTCATACTTGAGAAGTTGACTTTAGAGACCTTTGAGCCACAGATTCAGTGCTGCTCAAATATCTGTTATGGAAGACCATTTTGTATGGTAGTCATCACATCAGCCAAAAGGATTTCAGAGATCCAAGCCAATTATAGCCTCTCTCAGGGATGGGGCCAGCCTCAAAACAAATCCTTCCTTCATGCCCAAAACAGTCCACAACTGTCTCTTATCCAAGCTAAGTAGCTTTGATTGTTCTTCCCAGTCCTTAGAATAGAGTGGAAAGGATTTTATATTAATGGTTCTCCACATTCACAGGCAGCTGTGATATTATTTAGGCATGACCAAGTTCATGATGCCAACAAATCACTTGTGTGTGACCTTTGCACATGGTAAGGAGGTTAACAAAGTATACAAGCAGACCCCCTTGATGTTTTTTGCTGACTGTGTAATTCTTTATGAGAAAGGTGGCCAAATCCTGCTAGGACAAATCAAGACCTATCCCATAACAGAAGCCTCAATGTCAGCAATCTTTTGGAAGCATATCTGTAGCCAAAGCATTTGGGCAATGGAGACTTGGTCATCTTTTCATAATACTTTGAAGTATTTTAAGCTGGATTTGCAACCTAGAAACAGCAAAGAGGACTCAATAGGGCAACCATCCCTCTTGGTCATCGTTCCTTGTTCCTGGCACAGCTGCGGGAGTCTTCCCATAGATCAGGAACTGTATTGCAATAGTGATCTGTACAAAAGAACAAAGGTCAGCTGAGTGAGAAACTTATTGTAACAGCAGATTTTGAAATAGAATCACTGTTGCAGCATCAGCTCCTACACATCTTCCCCCTTTTTCATTTTTCACCATTTGATTCTATTGTCTCTAAGGAAGAGGGATGTGAAAGGTGTTCTACTTCTACCAGTTTTACCTTTCCCCTGAAACTCTAATATTTAGTAGTCAGAGTACCCCAAAGGAAACTCAAAGATTAATTTCGGAGGTCTATTTTTCTTTATACATGTTGTAGACCTCCCCTTTTATCACTAGTGAAAAAGAACATATGATGGTGCAGGCCAATGTCATTTTAAGATGTAGACTTTTGTCATCATGTGGGGAAGAGTTCACCTCCTATGTCCACAGAGTCTTTGATTCAGACCAGACATGGGGACAGCCAGTGTCTGAATTACATAGGTCAGAAACTGCACAACAGTAATCCTACTTAAACATTTACTGTTATCATGAGTTTCTAGTCCAGCTTTTCTGTCTAAAATGTGCAGGTGGCTGTCCAGCATATAATCATGTAAGTAAACTAAAGTAATCTAGATGTATAAATCAGAAACTAATAAAAGAATTCCACTGTTAAGGGTAAGCAAAGAAATGTTATATATTTCTTCGTAAGGGAAAATAAAAACATAATTTTTATGCTAAGGTTACATGGATATGGACTGTAGTTAATGTACATATATAAAGCAAAACAGAATACATGTCAGTACTGGGCAGGACTGATGCTGATCTGCATGGGGCATATAACTTTGTAAGGTTTATATCATTCTACTCATCTTATTCAGCTAACATTGCCTCTCATGTTTCTTTTGTTTACAGCCTTTATCAGTCTTTATTAGTGACATGCCTAGTCACTGTGAAACTGCCAAACTAGTGCAGCCATCCCTGTTACTCATACTGCTTTAAGCTACAACAGAACGTCGGCTCTTTGCAGTCATGGTTTTCAGCTGTAGGACTATGCACTAATGTTAGAAAGCTTTTTGCTAGCGATTGTTATCGTGTACATGATGCATTACCCAGTTCAGTAGACATCATTGAAATATCTCCTTTATCAGTGGTTCAGAAATTTGTGTAGCAGACTCCCATAAATTGATAGAAGTTATTAGTGATAGCCAGTTCAAGTCTGGCATTACATTACTAATGTTGAGGCAAAAGGTCTGCCCTTTTAAGAGCACTTAATACCCCCCCCCCCATTCCATCCCTACCTTAACCTTATCCCTTTTCCACCTGTCCCAGGTCATATTCAATGCCTCTGTGGACTGTTCCTGTACCACATATTCTGCTAGTCCATTCCATGAATCAGTAGCTAATGTTGAGTAATCAAGATGCTGAAAGCTTGAACCACAAATGGTGGATCCCAGCATATCAAACAAAATCAAAATGAAAACATCAAAAAACAGATCACTAAAGAAAAACATCCAGTTTCCTTTTGCAATATGTTAAACCTACCACTAGCTTCATACATAATTTGTATGAATAGTGGCAGTGTTACAGAACTTTTTTTTTAAGGTAAGATGTAGTGTTAAGATTAGGGACAGGGGAGGGTTAGGGGTGAGGATTTGTTTTGATCTTCAAATCAGGAAGACCTTTTTTCCTCAGCATTGGGTTGATGGGGCTCTCTACTCTGGGGATATCTCATGGAATCAGACAACTTAGCTATGGCTCTGCTTCACTAGTGTTATTGTGACCTAAGTGCCCTACTTTGCATTTATTTGCACTGAACCTTAACTGCTACACTTTCCACTTTTTTACACCTTTCCAAACCCTTTGTTAGATACTCTTCTATCGTCTTCCACTGCTGCACCTCTCACTGTATCACCAAAAAGAGAATTTTCTGTCTGAAACAAACACACTAAAGAGTGTTAGACCCAGGACAAAACCTTGTGGTAGACTTCCAATCATTTTCCTAATTCCTGATCTACTCATCACAACCGTCTGTGTCATAATTTTTGACCATGTAGCTATCCAGTTTCTCAGTCTTAGTCCTACCCCCACACCCAACAGTTTTCTTATTGACCTCCACTTTAGAACTTACTCATAGGCCTTCCTGAAGTCCAGGTATACTGTCTTTTGGTACTTCTCTGACAAGTTCACATAAATTCAGTCATAAAACTGGATCATTTTGGCTGATAGCTCCTTCGGGCCATTAACCCATGTTCATTGTTGTCCTGGACATAGTTGTCTTGTAGAAATGCTACCAGCTTTCCTTTCAGGATTCTCTCCATGACTTCTCCTGCCACTGCTGTTAAGTCTATAGTTCCCCAGATGATTTCTGTTACTCACACCTATTGCATAAGGGTACGATAGTTGCTATTTTCTAGTCCTCTTGCTCTTTTGCACTGGCCAGTGATCTGTTGTAAGTTTCCATCAGAGCTTCTGTAAAAACACTATCCAGATTTGAGAGGATTCTGTGTGGCAACCTATCTGATCCTTGAGCTTTATCCTCCATAAGGACATCCAGTTTTGCTTGAACCTCCTCCCTATCTATCCTAATGTCTGCCCAATTTTCTCCACACTCTGTACTGCCTCGCTGCATGCATGGTACCCTTGACTTGCTTTCCATTGTGAAGAATGAAACAAAAATATTTATTTAGTACCTTTACTTTTCTTCATTCCTCTGAAATCTTCATTCCTTCTTTGATTAGTTCTTTTCTTCTCATCCTCTCTGCTATGCACAACAATGCTAACTCCCTTTCAGCTCTAGCTTTTCTGGCCCCAACCAACTGTTTTTGCCTTTTTCAAACTGTTTTTCTTGTGCCTCCTCCAGTTTCTCTACTCCCTCATTTCATTTCTTTTATACCCTACATTTTCCACAATTCTTAGCTTTACTTTGCTTTGTAGCCTTAACCCAAACATCCCTAATGCCCTCGGTGTAAATCAGAACATTTTTATCTGAAGTAAATCTTCTAGAGACCAAGGCATGTTTCTGGCAAGCATATTTATTCATGAACTAGATACAAAAGCTTCTTGAGAATCACAAAAAGTGACTCTAAACAATAGCAGGTTATGGCTAATTTTACACAAAAAAAGAACAAGAATCAGCAATTTATCTTTCACCCTGGTAGTTCTTTGGAATATTCTCTCTCTAATACTTTTCTGTTATTGCTTTTACTTCCTGCAGCCCAACTTTAACTGATTCCTTATCTTCCTCCATATCAGGCAGCTTTCCTTGTAGTCTTGCCACTTCTGTTTGTTCTTGTTCTATTGTTTGTTTCAGGGAACTCACATCCTGACCTACTGTGGTTATCTTTTTCAATGACATGCACAATACCCCTCATGTGCAGTTTTAAAAGCAGTCACTTGTTCCTCCTTTTATTCCTGTTCATTCATATTTCCTTCTTGGTTGCCTTTTTCTCCCTAGTAACACTATTTTATCCAAATTTCTGCAGGCTCTAGCCAGAACATTTGACATAGGTAGCCATCTTGGCTAGGATCTCTAGTGTAATACATTTAGCTATTTATGAACTAAATTAATCTGTTCTTTGTGCATGTTTAGAAATTACTCAAAATTTTATTTACAGGATCAAAGTTAGTTTCAGAATAGTGACTATGTTGTTTTACCAAAGGCATTATCACTGAGCCATGCTGATCATACTAGAGGCATTAAGCAAGCAATAATGCCCTCCAGGGTGGGCATTATTGGGGAAATAATGGACCACCTAGGGGTGTTAGAAGGGCTGATGCCATTGGCCTTTCCATCCCTGGAAGATCTGTTATTTCCTCTATAATCTCCACCTGGGGGACATTATTGTGCTTAGAAAATTGGCTATCAGTTAAATCATTATGTTTTTGTTTTAATTGTAAAAAACATGCATATTTTATATTTTTGACGTAAAATAGTTCCTTCACCTCATGTTTTATAATTGCTGTAGGATATGTAATTGCTGTTGGAGGATGTATTTTATATTTAAAATATTCATATATACATCATGTAAGTATTAATGTCTACACACACAGTGAGTTCGATGCATGCAAACACTAACTGATCTAAAGGCAGAGAGAGACAGTCTCTCACACATATGCAGAAACTCAGATATATTCCCACACACAGAAATGCAGAGGCACAGACAGATTTACACATATATACATAGAAGCAAACAAATAGACAGAAACATGTGCCCAGCAAATACAGTCTGCTTCTTGACTGTTAACATCTCAAATGTCTCATTGTGATCAAGTAAATGAAAACAATAAATAAAACGCAAACCAATGCCTCTCCTCCCCCTTCCACCCCACATACCATTTAACTGTCCCTGGTTTTGTAAAATGTTTGTGATTCTGCCCCATATTTTTGCTCTGTACCTTGAAAAAATATGTGATTTTCTAGGGAATCCCAGATTACTACAGTTAGTCAATAAACCCAGCCTTTATATTATTGTTCAGAAAAAAGGCATGCTGATACAAAACCTCTTAATTTTTTAATGTTTTTAAGTGAATTGGGGTGCAAGGACCAGTTGGCTTAATGGGTAAGGTCTTCATCCCTCATGCACAAGTTACAGGGTTCAAGTCTGACCTCCAGCCAATGCCTGTATGCAGTTTTCAAGTTCTCTCTGTGCTTCTGTGGGGCTCTTTCCACCTCCCAAAAACATGCTGAGTGTTTCCATGTCAAACTCACCCAAAACTGGAGTTATGGGTGCCAGCACCCAACATTGCCAGGTCAATAAGCTACTGGCCAGTCTGTGTCAGTTGCCCAGCTTGGATTACCTTGGATTGATCTGTTGAGCACAAACTGGACATAAAACCAATCAACCTGCCAAAAATGAACTAAAAATTGCTACACTCAATGTAGTTTTACTGACAGGGTGCAGCTTGATGGTGGATGGTATGATGGTAAGGAGGAGGCTGGGCATCCTATGTATTCAAGAGACAAGGTGGAAGGGCAAAGCAGCAAACCATTTGGCTTGGATCCACAGTCTAATACTCATGAGAAGGACAGACTAGAAATGGTGTGGGAACTCTGGTGAGGGAGAGGCTTCAGAAGAAGAGTGAGGGATGTCTTCAGAATTAGTGACAGACTCGTGGCAATCAGACTCCAGTGTAATGATAAGGCAGTATTCATAATCTAAGCCTATACCCAATAGCAGGATTGTATTAATGATAAAAAGAGTGTATTCAGACAGCATGTTCAGGGCCTACTAAATTAACAGGATGATATAAATTGGTGTTGCTAATCAGTGACCTGAATGCACATATCAGGACAGACAGAACAGACTACAAGGACTGTCTGAGTCCACATGGATGGGCCAATAGGAATAAAGAAGGAGAGGCCATTCTAGTCTTCTGTTTGGCAAATGGCTTGATGGTAACAAACAGATTGTTCAGCAAGACAGACATTCACAAGATCACATACAAGAGTGTCCAACACACAACTCAGGTAGACTTCCTCCTAGTAAGGAAAGGGCAGGGAAGTAGAATCAGCGATTGCAAAGTCATCCCCAGTGAAATATTTGGCCCACAGCATAAACACAGAAGGCTCTAAAGTCAAATGAAACCAAACTGAAGACCTGGAAGTTGACTAAAGAGAGAGCACAAAAATTCAAAGCATTAGTCAGGCTATAGCGCCTCAAGAAGAAGGGGAAATAGGTGGAGCAGAAGAAAAACAAGAGCACTTCAAAACAGCATGTTTGAGGACAACACAACACATTTGCTGCCAAGCCAGGAATGGAAATAAGGTACATAAGAAAAGCTGGTGGTGGAATGCAGAATTCCAGGAAGTCATCTAAAGAAAGAAGGAGTGCAAGAAAATGTGGTAGAAAAAAACACCAGGCTAGGAAAGAATACTGGTTGACTAACACAGAGGTTCAGAGAGAAGTTGCAATAGCAAAGAATAAGACATCAGAGGCACTCTATCATCTTCTGGAAAGGGACTAAGTAGATGGTACAAAGAAACTATATCAGGCAAAGACAGAAAAATAAAGAAGATAGTTAGGCACCCTTCATAAGGGATGCCTGCAGTAACCTGCTCACCAGTCCACAGGAAATCAAAGGCAGATGGAAGGAGTACTTCCAACAGCTTCTGAATGAGGAAAACCCCACAGAAGCTGTACTGCCCCAAACATAGCCTATGGTGAAAGAAGAGGAGGAGCCCACCATAGAACAGCACTAGGGAAAATGAAGTCAAGGAAAATAGCAGGCTCAGATGAGGTCACAGCAGATATGTTGGGTGAGCTAGGTAAGAAAAGTCTCCTGAGTGTACTCATACCAGCATGGAGAGACTGATAAATCCCAGGTGACTGGAGAATAAGCATGCTAGTACTGGTGTTCAGCAACAAATGGGACACCCACAACTGTGGGCAGTAGGTATTAAACTCTTGTCACATTGCATGAAGGTTCTAGACAGAGTGACTGACAAATACACAGAGTAGTCAAAACTAAGATGGGAGATGAGCAGTTCAGATTCAGATCAGGATGCGGCACAACTGAACCAATGTTTGTAGTGAGACAGATATTTGAGAAGAAAGTAGAGATGAGGAAAGAGTCCAACTGTGAATTCCTAGACTTGGAGAAAGCATATGATGAGATCCCAAGAAAACTGATTTGGGCATCCCTGCGGGGTTTCAGTGTCCCAGAAGGATTTGTAGAATTAGTGCAGCTATGTACAAGGACCCAATGACTCAAGTACGTACAGTGATCGGTCTCACAGAGGAGTTCCCAATGGGAGTGGGTGTGCATCAGTGTTCAGCTCTTAGCGCACTACTGTTCATACTGGTGATGGACTATATTAGCAAATAAAGAAAAAACCTCTGGTATTCCACCACAGCAAAAATCCACTACGATAAAGTCCTGCGTCAAACAGCAAGCAAATTTAATGGAAAAAAGTAAAAACAGCATTAAAATTCCATAGTGATAAAGCGATAAGCGCTTTCAGCTATTTAGCCTTCTTCAGATCATTAACGCTGAAAGCGCTTATCGTTTTATCACTATGGAATTTTAATGCTGTTTTTACTTTTTTCCATTACATTTGCTTGCTGTTTGACACAGGACTTTATCATGGTGGATTTTTGCTGTGGTGGAATACCAGAGTTTTTTTTTCTTTGTTTGTTTAACTTTTCCGCTGGTAAACCTTCAACAATTGTAAGATAGTTTTTTCCCTTATATTAGCAAATAGGTCAGAGGGCAACAAACAAACCAAACAAAGTTGCTGTATGCAGATGATGTGGCATTACATGCAGACTCTGAGTAAGGTCTTCATCAAAAGATAGGGGAATGGAATGCAAAACTGAAGGCACATGAGATGAAACTGAGTACAGATAGGTGATTTGTAAGGCAGCAAATGAGGGAAATCAAAAGAAGCTGAGAATTGAGATAGAAGGGAAGACAGTGGAACAGGTTAGGAGCTTCAAATATCTGGGAAGAGTGGTTGCGGAGAAAATAAGTCTGAATGAGGAGGTCAAGCCAAAATCAGAGGGATTGCAGCCAACTGGCACAGAGTGTCAGAGGTAGTGTATGACAGAAAAATGCCAAAGAAGCTGAAAAATAAGGTGTACAAAACAGTGGTGCAACCAGTACTACTGCATGGTGCACAGACCTTGGCAGAAAGACACAGCAGTTGTAGAAGTTACAGGTGATGGAGATGAAGTGTCTCAGACAGGTAATAGGATGGACACTGTGGTACAAACAAAGAAATGAGGACATCACAGCAGAAGCCAAAGTAGCTCCAATTGCTGAAAAGGTTAAAGAGAACAGATTATCATGACACTGGTACATGTACAGAAAAGCATAAGACAATCTGGCAAGAGGAAACAAGGGCATCCAGCAAAGAGGTCGATGGATTGTGTGAGAGAATACCTGTGACGTTTAAGCATGAGTGTCAAACAAGGTAAGAAAATGGCATTTAATAGACAGAGATGAAGACAGTTGACATGACATCCTAACCCCATGTAGAAAATGGGAATCAGGGGGTTTATGATGATGATGATGATGATAATGGGTTAATATTTACAAATTGCCCTGATTTTCAGCTCTATGTCGCCTCAATATTGGTGGCATTGTCAAGAATTCTTGAGCAAAGAAGTTGAGTAGCATGGACACAAACACACACACACACACACACACAAGCACACACACTTTTAATGCAATTCATTGCGTCCGTTTTATTTATTTTCCCACATACAGTAAACATGGCTTTTTAAATGCTGAAAATAGCAAGGGGAAAAATGGCAGCTCAATGCCTTGTAATTTTTGCTACTGAAAAACTTTTGTTATTTTTTTTTTCAGTTTTACTTAGTTGCTTCTTTGGATGATGCTTGCTAAACACCTGCATGTAAAGAGCACAAATCAAAATGGTGGCCATTTCATTTTTTTTTCTAAGTCCATGCTTTGCAATGGCTTCATATGGTTCTGTCAAGCCATGGAATCAAATTATTATTTTTATTATTATTTGATATTTGTTAACCGGGTTAGTCCATCTGAGCCAATGGCCCATTTTCAGTGGAGACCCGATGAGATAAGCTCCAGAAATACAAACATAAAAAGATAACACAGTAGGCAATATACAAAATCCAAGAAAACAGTGCAGCAATACAACATAAGCAAAAATTACATATGCAATAATCAGGTGAAACTAATAACTGTAATAAAAATAAAACAAAATGAAGTAAATACAACTAGTACATTTAAGTATTTACAAAAATGACATATCTTTGCCAAGTAGCATAATGTAGTATTGTCTAGTGAGCAGATTAGTCATTGAATTATTAGATGTAGACAGGCAGCGAAAAGAAAAAGAAAGGAAAATGCAGATTATGGAGGATTTAGGCAAGTACAGGCTTTTGAGTTCAGAAAGTAGTGCTTGACTTCAGTTTTAAAGCAGCTTCAACTAGTGATACTATGAACATGAGGTGGTAGCCTATTCCATGCAAGGGACACAGAGTGTTTATAGAGGAGTTTACCATAAATTTTGTTGGGTTTATAGATGTCTAGAAGGTGCTGGTTGGAACTACAAAGAGACCGGGTTGGGGTATGAGGGGATACTAAGGTAGACTGTGATGGGCAGGCTTGTGGTTTGTTGAGTAGGGAGTGTGTCAGCTGCAGCTGTGCAAGTCGTAAGAGCAATGATGAGCTTTATAAGGCTGGTTACTGGCGAATCTGGCTATGTTATTGTAAGCTTGTTCTAGTTTGGAGAAAAGGTTTGACTGGAGGTGAATTAGGATAGGGGAGGCATAGAAGAGACATGGAAGGAGATAAGCTTGAGGAAGGATGGGTTTGGAGTTGGGAGCAAGAAATTTCTTATTCCTGTAGAGAATCACAGTTTCATGTTAGTTTTTTTTATATACAGTGTTGGATATGGATGCCAAATTTGAGTTGCTCATCAATTATTGTACCCAGTAACTTAATGTGAGGCTCAGCTTTGATGAGAGTGTTATCTAGCAAATAAATAGTAAAGGTGTGTTTACGGTGGTGGAGAGTTTTGGGGAGAAATAGTAGAAGTTTAGTTTTTTGGGGGGTTGAGTATAAGGTGATGCTCTGTGAGTCATTTTTCACAGATGAAGAGTTTTGGGTGATAGAAAGAAGTTTAGAGATGTTGTCAGCACAAGAGATAAGAGTAGAGTCATTGGCATACTGTACGAGGGAGGAGATGTTACAGGAGGAGTAAAGATGATTGGTGAAGATGTTGAATAAGAGAGGGTCAAGGATTGAGCCTTGAGGGACACCAGTTTGGATAGGTAGGAAAGGGAAGCAAGCAGATTGCCATCTGACAGACTTGAGCCTTTTTGATAGATAGCTTGAGAACCAGTAAATAGTAGAGGGGGGGAGAGTAAGGTCAGTAAGCTTAGTAAGTAGCTTGGAATGGGAGACAGTAACAAAAGCTTTAGAGAGGTTGAAAATGAGGCAAGATATGAGGAAGTTTTTGTCCCTGGCTTCAGCAACAGTGTGAGTGAAGGCTAGGAGGGCAGTGGAGGTGCTGTGTTGTGGCCTAAAGCCATGCTGAGTGGGGTTCGGAAGATTTTCATTAATAAGGTGAGTTAAAAGCTGATTGTGAATACATTTTTTGTGGATTTTGTATAGAGGAGATAGGATGGTAATGGGTCTGCAGTTAGAGGGTTCAGTTGAGTTACCTCTTTTGTGAAGTGGAATGGTGCAGAATGATTTCCATATCAGAAGAGAAAGAACAAGGTTTCAGTTTTAGTAGGAGTGACTTGATGTAGGCTGTGGAGACAGGGTTAAGAGAGAAAGGTGTTGTGTTGCATGTGTAGTGAGTGGTGTGAAGGTGGTTATGGCTTTTGGAGGGTTGGGTACGTTTTTGAATAGATTAAATAAAGTGGGTATTAAGTAAGGTGGCAGTTTCTAAGGAAGAATTATTAGGGTAGGGGTTGGGGGTAGTAGGTTGACCTGGATTTAAGTTTTTATTGATGGTATGCCAGAATTTTGGGGGGGGTTAGAGTTTTGGGAGAACTGGGGATTATAAAAGTAAGTTTACTTTTCTTTGTTAATTGCTGTTTTTGCTAGATTTCTTAGTCTTAATATTTTTGTAGGAATGTTGCAGATTTAGTTTTTATCCATTTTTTCAATTTTTGTCTCTTTCTTTCATGAGAGACAGGTTGTTTTTGGTGAGCCAATGTGAGTAGTTGGCTTTGATTCTCACATTTCTAAGAGGAGCTAAAGAGTCAAATATATCAAGAAAAATGCGACTACGGTTTAGAACAGCTTCATTACGAGGGAAGTACTTAAGGAAGACCCAGTTTATGGAAGTGAGCCTGTTATTGAAGGTTTCAGTATTGAAAGAAGAAAGCTTGTGACACTGTCAAAAATGGTAGAATTTAGGTATTTGTGAAGAGTAACATTGGACTTGGATAGGGTGGTTGTCACTTAGGGTATTGGGTAGGGCTCTGGGGTCATGATATAGGGTGGGATCAGAGGTAAGCATCCAGTCTAAAGTGTTACCTTGGGTATTGTTGTTGAAGCGGGTAGGAGTTGTGATAAATTGATGGAAGCTGTGTAGGTTGATTTGTAGGGAGGGAGAGGTAGAGGATAGTTTTTGCCAGTCAATATTTACATCACCTACTAGTAAGGTCTCATAAGGGATATTAATAGAAATCCATGCTAGAATAGATTCAAGAGTGGATGATTCATACACTACTTTCTAATGAAGGCTCTACTTAGAATGTACTGAGACACAATGACACAAGTATGAACAGTGTTAAGACTCGCAGATGGGTTCCCACTCAGAGTAGAGTTGCATCAGGGCTCAGAAATGAGCCCTGTCCTGTTAATATTGGTGACGGTCTACATCATCAAACCTGTCAGAGGGGACAGATCAGCAAAGTTGCTGTTTGCAGACAATGTGGCAAACAAGCAGACTCTGAAATGAAACTTCAGCAACCTATACAGGTCTAGAATGCAAAACTGGAAAATCATGGGATGAAACCAAGTACAAACAAAACAGCGGTCAAGGCAACAAATGGGGGAAATCAGAATCTAAAAACTGAGATAAAAGGAAACACAATTGAACAGGTTAATAGTTTCTGTTTCTGGGAGGTGTGGTTGAGGAGAAAGGCTGTTTAACTGAGGAGGTTAAAGCTATAATCAGAGGCACTGCAGCCAACTGGCACAAATTGTCAAGGGTGTAGTGTGATAGAAGAACCGACAGAACAAATATCCAAATATCTCAACTTCTCATTTAATGCGAAACACAAATATATGTAAATCAGCAGTGGCTGTTTAGAAAGAGAAATGAAAACAGCTTAACTGATATTTATTGACAATATCTCATAATAAACACATCTTCAGACTGAATCACTAATTGTTTTATAAGACCTTAACTACCCTCATTAAAATCATATGACTAATTACATCATAAACTGTCTTATTTAAATAATAAAACAAACTACTTTTTAAGACATTCTCAGGAATTAATTAAAGGCCTTTGCATGCGCCACATGGCTTGTGCTTGAAAGGCCCTTCCAGTGTGACATGCCAATTTCTGATTCAGGATATGGTATTTGCAATGAGGTCAAACCATTCCTCCCAACCATACCAAATTACTCATTTTTGCTGAGTTTTGGATCCAGATAATTGGGTGCCACAATTCCTGAGTGGCACCCCTTCATTTCTGATTTTTGTGTTTTTTGAGCTGAGATCATCACGTGCGTGATGACATCAGCTCCATTGGAATTGAGCACTAGGGTTCACGTGCACACATTTCTGGATGGCTGTTTGAATGCATCTGATCTAATGACTAGTTTGGAGTTTATTTCTGCTTACTGATGCTAATCTTCTGGACTCTGGCGTTATCTGTGCATGGACTTATTTCTGCTTGAGTTTAGCTGCAGGGCTTAATTGTTTTTCGTTACTGCAGAGCTTTTAAGGTACGTTTCTTGTTATTAGCTGCAGAGCTTAGGGACTGCTTTTATTTATATTTGAGTATGTTAGCTGCAGAGCTTTAAGGGTATGTGTGAATGCCTCCAAGTTAATACACCTGGTGGCTAGAGGTACTCAGGTTCAAACCCTGTACCTTGGGTATAGGGTAAAAAGAGCCTAAAGTCCCTAGCCACTACCACTTGTGAATTTATGACTCATATTTTTGTTCTGTTCCTCATTTCATCTGTGTTTTTTTCAGGATTTTTGTGGCAAATCACTAAAGGATTGAATTCACTAAATAATGACAGACATTTGAATTTCAGACTTCATATTCTTCAGAAAATAAATGGTAACACAAAACCTTTTATTCTAGCAAGTTTCTAAGTTTATAAGATCAGTATTTGAAACTTGTCCCTATTTTGGGGCTGTATTCCCCCATTATTGGCTTTGTTCAGGTTTTTTGTGCTAAGACGTTGAGAGCTGTGGTGAGAAGTGAGAACTTAATTCTGCATTCCCCATTACTGGCTTTGTCCAGGTATTTTGTGCAAAGAAGATGATAGCTATGATGAGAAGTGAGAACTGAATTCACTAAATGATAGCCATTTAAGTTTCAGTCTTCCTGCCTTTCAGGAAGCTTTTGATTTGGCATAGTGGCATGTTACTCTGACTGTAGTGCACAGGGTCCTGGGTTCAAGACATGGCAGTGAAATGCATGGTAGTAACACATTTTATTCTAGCAACTTTCCAAAACTATACAAGCAATGTTTAAAATGTGTCCCTGATTTTTGCCCTTTTGCACACCCCCAAAAAAAAAAAAAAACAACTGAAATTGAAAAATACGAGAAGCTGTGCAAAATGCCCATGGCTTACACTACTGTCTTTATATATATATATATATATATATATATATATATATATATATATATATATATATATATATATATATATATAGTGTGTGTGTGTGTGTGTGTGTGTGTGTGTGTGCGTGCGTGTGTGTGTGTGTGTGTGTGTGTGTGTGTAAGTAGACTTTTATGATGGAAATGTTCTGAATTGGGCAGTTTTGTCATTATTGGTTCATGCATTTTGTTTCATTGCCTACTGGAAAAATGTTCAAACAATAAATGTAAAATGCACTCTAACTTAAGTCTAATAAATGTGCTGTATTATACAAGGAATATAATTTAATAAAGTCAGGTAACTTAGTTCTAACAAGTGTGCTGTATTATACAAGGTTTATAATTTAATAAAGTCAGGAAGGTGTATCAAAGAATGCATGTATGCTTCTTATTTTGTGTGCAAGGGGCCTATGATTTGAAAACAGCCCAAAGGTAACCTTTATCCATCACCGGCCAGATGCATTTTCTTTGGATGTGGTGTGGGTTTCAGTGCTGTTTCAATGTGAGTTTCAAGGGCAGAGAAGTTTTAATACCAAGTCTATTTTCATTGGGGGGACAGTATTGTTTTGTTTAGCAGATATCAATTAGTGTTTGTGCATTGTGCTATAAAATGTAAAAATAAAATCCAAATCATTGTAGAAGTAAAGCAGTATGCATGCACACATTAGTGTTTATGGTAAATGGGGCAAAATAGCCAGGTAATGGGACACTGGAATGGCTGCGGGGGACTCTGGTGCCATATTTTGGTTGTCTGTTCCTCAGTTTGTGTTTGAAAGTTGGTATCCCAGAATTCCATTGGAGTGGGCAGGGTTATGTAATTATGTATGCAAATGTCACATTAATCAGTGTATAGATTTGTACCTATTTTTCATGGGCCTTGTCCAGATTTTTGATGTTTCCAGGTTGAGAGGTATGGGTCACACTTCATTACTGGCCAATTTGCATGTTTCCTGAATCACAGATACTACCATGACATGCAGATCATGGCTGATCTGCATGTCGTGTTAGCACCTTACTGCTTGTGAGGCAGTGGAATCCCCCCTCTAGTCACTTTCTCATGCACATGTAGACAGTCACATACGCACACAAACACACACACACACACACACACACACACACACTCTACAGTCCTTGTACCTGTCCTTACCCTCTAGTGGTCCCCCACCCTCACTCTTGATATACTTTACTACCATTACAGCACATATGACTAAGGGACTGGCAGTCTAGTGTATGCCCGCCATTCAATCTCTGTTATGATGATGGTACTATTAAAACACTTTAAAGAGTATAAGCACTGGTGTTTGGTGGCTTAACCACCTGATCTCCATCAGGCAGTATGTTCATTAGTACACTTTAAGGAGTATTTCTCGATGTGTTGTGTATCCCCCCACCCCCATCCCTATAGTAATATTGGTGCCATTACAGCACTTTTTGTGACTCATCCCTGATGTCTAGTGATTCTGCCCACCCCTACAATCCCCACAGTAATGTTGGTGACATTGTGGGAATATATTGCATGGGAGTCTACTGATTTGAGTCTACTGATTTATCCCACCTCCAATCCCCATACTGCAGCTGGTGCCATTATAGACTTAAGAGTATGTCTGACATTTCCTGCCATCCCAGTCATGCTGTTCTGTACATTAGGGCAGTACTCCCTTATGTTTACTATATCCCTCCATCCAAGTAGTAATGGTGGTGCTGGTACAAAAATTTTCCCTGGTGTCCAGTGGTTCCATATTGCTCAACCTCAAGATGCAAGACATCTGGACAAAGACAAAAATAATGGGGGATAAAGACACAAAATAAAGGACACATTTTAAATAGTGCTATTATAAACTTAAAAAAATGCTAGAATAATAGGTTTTATGTTAGCATGCATTTTCTGCAGAATATGAAGTCTAAGCTCAACTGTATGTCATTATTTAATGATTTTTATTGTGAATGATTTGTCAGAAAACCACACATTTATGAGAAAGAAACCAAAAATATGAAGCAAAAATCTTGACATTCTGTGAAAATCTGCACAGTTGAAAGATATGGGCAGTGCCCCCTACCCTCTGATCCCTGTTTTGATGCTGATATTATTATGGTCCTTTTACAGTAAGCCCTGCTGTCTAGTGGTTCCCCTACCACATTTATGTTTACAGCTGAATATGGTAGTTTTACCATGTCTGCTACCACAAAGTGGTGGGTATTGACATGCTAATCTACATGGCCAAGTGCTTTCTTGAATCACTCAGCCATGTAGATGGCTTCCAGGGGTGTTTCCAGGAAGAAAGCACAGGACTAATTAGCATATGCCTCTCCCCTCAGACTAGCTCATTAGCATTCAGCCCAGCCATGACACCAGCTCTTCGTGGTGCTGCACATCTTCATGTTGGTGCACCATGCAGCTCCATGTAAGGGCGCTTACTGAATACAAAAAAATTAACTGTGACATGTATACAGCCATTGTGTATCTGCATTTAATTGTATTTGCCAATACAATTCTCATTAGTCTAAGTTATTTTTCCTTTGACTTCCCCTTTCATAGCGCAGATCAAAATCAGTAACATAAAATACAAACCCCTTAAAGTCTTTACTTGCTACACTGTACTTCACTAAGGCATCCAATACATTTTTCTGTTTAATCACCCAGTTATACTTATAGAGTAATTTCCTTGTAGTCTGAATGCCTTTCATCTTGTACATCTTACACAATATACTACAAATTCTGAACTGCATGTAAAGTAACCAGGAATACCATATGTCCTACCTCTAGCAATTAAAAACTAGGGCTATCAGTCATAAATCTGCATATACTACTTTCTACATTTACAAGTACCCTTTTTTCTTCTTCTTTCCTTCAGTGACTTATTTTTCAAAGATAACATTTGTGGCTCTTTTATTAACAAAGCTGTGTTTTGTTCCCACTGATCTATTGACTCTTCGCTTCCTGTTAAAATTTTCCATTTATTATTTCTTTGCTTAATGCAGTCATTATCTAAAGAATAAATCAAAGACATAACTGATTCCCAATTTTCCTTTTTGACTTTGTTTTTGTCATTTTTTATTGTTTTATTACACTTAATATTATATTATATGCATTATCTATCACATGCTATGCATATCTCCTTTCTTTAAAATTTCCAAATACTTCTGATAATGCTGAATTCACTTCTATTGATTAAGATGTTAACCTCTGTACCCTCATACATTGACTTTTAACAACAACACTTTTTTTAAATATTTAGGGTGTAAAGAACTACTTGCTTTCTAAATATGCACTTTTGTTTATAGTGAATGTATCTCCTTGTTCTTAAAGATAGTCAATTCCAAACACCAAATATATAGTTTGTTTAAAGAACCAGTAAACCTTATAATAGAAGTACTTCATGCATCCAATTAATAAATTCCCCTAATATTTCTTCAGACTCATCCCCACAAAAATGTCTATAAAATGACTATAAAATGGTATCTCCTTATACATTTCACAGTTAGATAACACTTGTTTTCCCCAATATGACATGACCAGATTAATCATTGAGAGCCATTCTGGCTCCCATTGCCACTCATCTCAGTTGTTGAAAATTTTTCATACACTTCATTAAGAATCTGATTTCTTTGATGGGTTTATTCATTATCCTTTAAAAATGAATAAGTGACCCACTCTACCCCTATGTCACAGGGAAAGATCTTGTACAGTCATTTTACGTCAACTACCACTAAAAAACTTTTTTCAATAATGTCAACATTTTTTATACTGGTTTATTAAATCAAAGGAGTTTCTAATGAAATATTCTTGTTTTTAAACTAAACTGTTTACTGCCCTGTCCACAAATTTGGATACACGCTCAGATTTGGAACCTTGGTCCAAAACAATCGGCCTTAATGTAGGTTTATTGGTATCCTTATGAATTTTTAGAATATCAAAAATTGTGTCAAATCTTACTTTCTCCTCTGTGAAAAATATCATTCATAATATCCAGCATGATACCATTATGGACATTAAAAAATAAGTAATGAAAAGTAACAGGGAAAACACCAGGCACAGGATTCCCAAGCACTTCAAAAGCCACAGCAGTCCGCTCAATGTATATTGAAAAAACGGACAGGCATTTATTCACATCAAAAATTTCATAAGATTTAGTGCTTTCATCTACTGCACCATAGACTTTATCGTATAACCAAATCTCACTGTCTCTATAGATTTGAAATATCATCCTCTTATCCACCTGTTTAAAAAAAAGAGAAATAATGTATCCTAGAGTTTGTTGATGTTACATAATCTGTATAATTCATAATAGCGGTGGATTCCTTATCTCATTATACTATTGGATTTGTCAGCACTCAGATTAATTAAAGCAACCTTTTCTACTTGCCTTAAATTATAAAATGTTTTGGCAGGGTTCTTTTTGTAACATATCCCTGATGTCTTTATCACACATTTCTTCACAAACTAAAACTGTGGGATCCAAAGGTGGTTTGAAAATACTGAGAATATAAAAGACTGTTTTAACAGGTTCTTTTACACTATGCCCATTCAGCACTTATAAATTGTTCTTCCTTATGTAATCTTTTTAAATCAGTAATTGTTTGCAATAAGTTCACATTTTTTTGCTGTCACAAAAGGAAAAGCTTTTTCTAAAACATTGACTTCCAAATCTGCTAATGTCCCTGAAGATAAATTAAGTACTTTATAAAAATGAGAACATATGTCCTGTACGTTGTTTGCTTTAGAAGTTCATTCTCCAGTGTTATTTTTCCTTCTGCTGGTGATGACCATGTGTAACTCCTGGTTTCAGTTGAAATATTTGCGCCCATCTCTTGGATTTCTGTGTTACTGCACTGAATGTTTGCACTACTTCTGTAATTTGAATTGCCCCCTGATCTTACGGCTATCATATTTGCTATCATGGCTAACATCTTGGTTCTGGTTCCTTCCTCGCCAACATTACAGATAAAAAACAGATGTGGATCTCATCACTCCTCTTGTCTCTTCCATTATTACTGTTCTTTCTCAGGATTAGGCAGGTATTCTTAAACCATCCTTCACCTCTTTTTGACTGGGCTATTTATAATCATTTACCTTTCTTTTTTTAATTCATTTTCTTTTTCAGCATTAGTGTTTATGTCAGCTAGTTTTGCAGAGATTTGCGATTCTTCATCTGGATGCTTAATTTTGTCCATTGTAGTAAACATCCAGTTACATAATTTAACAAGCTCATTCTCTGTATTATTCGCTAAAATATACAAAAAATCCACCATTTTATTCAAATCATTCAATTTGAACATGAAATCCACTGAAAAAGGAGAGCTGCTAGGCATCTTGTTATTCTTAAACCTCTCAGAACTCTTTTATTTTGGAGGTAGTCTTTTAAAAAACACTAAGCCCCACTGAAGAATCTTGATTCTTAAAACCGAAAGCTGAATATCTTTAAACACAGTTTCTAGATCTATAAGTATTTCATGGGTGCCTTCTGGAACTTTAATTTTGTCATTTTATTCTCATTAGATGATGACACTGAAGACTGTAATAAACCTCTAAGTACCTTTGCATTCTGATTCACAACTACGCCTGAGAAAGTTATGTTGGATATTGTTGTCAAACCAGGAGCAATAGTCATAGTATCCTGTGTTTCACAATGAGATGAAATACTGTGCATGCAGAAGATTGGGCAGAGCTTCTCCTGCTTTTCTGGTGCCAGATAGAAAGAGATGGGCACAGTGAAACAATAAAACAACTAGAAAAAGCCCAAATACTGATGCCTCTCTGACCACCTTACTCATGCGTGCTAACCAGGACCCTGCTCCTGCACCTAATCCTAACCATATGTATTCACTTATGAAAACTCATTTCCTTAACAATATCACTATTCAGACAAATTCGGCTTAGGAATATTTTTTAGGGTTTGGGTTTAGTGGTCAGAAAAGGAAACTATTTATTTCCATTTTTGATTGATTGTTTTTCATTTTTTTTTGTTTTTCTTTGTGTGTGTGTGTGTGTGTGTGTGTGTGTGTGTGTGTGTGTGTGTGTGTGTGTGTGTGTGTGTGTGTGTGTGTGTGTGTGTGTGTGTGTGTGTGTGTGTGTGTGTGTGTGTGTGTGTGTGTGTGTGTGTGTCTGTGTGTGTTTTGAGATGTTGGCATCAATAATATTTGCATTGATGTCTATAGAGTTCAATAAATTGTCTTATTTATCTATAGGTATATAGATAGATAAATTTTATATATATATATATATATATATATATATATATATATATATATATATATATTTATATATATATGGGTCTACTTTGAAACATCTAAAACCCATAACATCTAATTTCATAACACTGAGACCAGAACATCTAAAACCCAAAACATCTAAAAGCCATAACATCAAATTTCATAACATCTAATACTATAAATCACAAGAAAATAACATCCCCTCCACATATAACAACACCAAACTATAAAACACACATTTTACTACATTTCTGCAGGGGGGCAAGCCCCCTTGCACCCTCCCATAAATTAAATATACCAATTCCAAGATCGCACTACAGTGGGAAAAAGTTAATTTCCTAACCCCACTGTATCAAGCCCCCCTGCAGAAACGTAGTAAAAAGTGTGTTTGGTAGTTTGGTGTCATTATATATCATTATATGTGGAGGGGATGTTATTTTCATTTGATTTGTTCTGTTAGATGTTATGAAATTCATATTTTTATGAATAATTAATAATTAATTTTCATAATTAAAATTTTCATATTTGTTAATCAAGCTGTACTGTTCCTCACTGCACTTCAGTGAAATGTAGGCATTGATATGCAGTGGTGTATTCACTGTAGTAAATAACTTTCTACCTCATACGCTTTGACTGATGTAGCCAAAATTCCTGTGCATTCAGACATTAAAGAAGGGGATGGTATGTTAACAAAACTACTATTGCAAGTGTGAAATTAATCCTTTCTGAGTTCTTCACAGAAGGCATAAACAGTCTTTACAGTATCATTATGTACCTTGTTGCATCATGGCTAAAAGTGGTTGTGATCAATTAGTTTTAAAGATTAGTATGGATAACTATGAATACTGTATCTAGTAATAAAAGCAACATCTATTATAGATGTATAATGTTTCCTACAGAGCAGACTCACAATGTTTCTTGTAAAGAATAAAGAAGTC